>NC_047506.1:24544777-24844777 GCF_902827115.2 Pseudochaenichthys georgianus | reverse complement strand
TGTGTGTGTGTGTGCATGCGTGCGTGCGGGTGTGTGTGTGTGTCAGAGTAAAGCCAAGCGTTAGTCACGCTTGGTGAAATATGAAAGAGCAGGGGATCCTCTGCCGTAAGGGGCTTCTCACACACACACACACACACACACACACACACACACACACACACACACACACACACACACACACACACACGTGCCTTCATCTCTTTCTCTATATCTTTTCATTCTCTCCATCTCCTATATCACGGTCTCTCTCATGCTGTATTACCATGAAATACAAAAATACGTATCGCCAAAGGAGAAACATCAGATAACAGCTGATGATTAGAGTCATTTGGCATCAATGACAACGTGGCGATAACAAACATTAATGGTCTTAAAATATAAAGTTAGTAAAGCCCATTGTAATCAAAGGACACAGGAATGAAACATCGTGTTGCGAGAATTTCACACATTTTATTTCCAAACTACAGTAAAATGATATATTTCTTAGGTAAAATATATGATTTATTCATTCAGTCTCCAGAGGATGCTTTCATTGCCCATATCAGCGTCCTCTCTGATACTACATGGTGATGTAATGTCACTAAATGGTGGAGGGCTTGTGGGAAAATGAGGTCAAAGTCAGAGTTATACAGGCTCCACTCACACGACGTAGATGCAGTTTTCAAAACACTACAACGTTAGCATCCACATGGAATTAAAATCTAAGATCAGCAAAAAGCTATTCTGAAATGATTATATGATATATACAAATAGAAAACAGCGACATTAAATTAATTATTTAAAAATGTCAGATCATAGCTGCATACCTACATAATTAAACCAATAACGGACGTTTGACTAAAAGTTAGTCACGAATGTCTTAAATATATCTTTAAACATGTTAAAGGAAGAGAAGACATGTGTTGATATAATAGAAAGAGGAAACTTCCCGGGGGCGGCAGTCAGTAAAGAGTCTTCAGTAAAAATAAACAGACCTGAGCAGAAAGAGAGGAACAGATTCATCTATTTTGAATGTGTCTGACCTAGTTGAGGTGTGCTTGATTTAACTTCTTGGGCACCTTAAAAGTCTTAGCAATGGACATGAACTCTGATTTCCATCTTACAGTTACTTTAGATGTGATTCAAATCAAACTTTACTTTATGTATGTGTCTAATAATTCAGACAAGATATTCAAGTACAAGTATTTACATGAGTAAGCCTGCCGTAAATATTGTTTTCAGTAGCTGAAAGGGATCTGTGACTTTCGATCCAAAGGTAAAACATAGGAAAAGTATGTTTATATCTGCTCACTACTATTTACTTTTTTTTTTAACTTCAGCTTTTTCTGAATTACTAAAAGCATTACATCACACTGAGGATGTCACTCGACAGGGAATACATTTGTGTGTTTTTTTATTTTTGCTATTACAGCTACAGTATACAGGTACCATTGTGTCATTGTTTTGATATCGGTAATTTATTTGTGTTAATGCAAGGCAAACACTTCGTGTAACTGCTTCACATTCTATTTTCTATGTTCTATGTTTTAGGGCTGCTCCTCTCATCGATAAGTTGACTCATTTATCCTTTTAGTCTTAGTTAGAGATGTCCCGATCCGATCACGTGATCGGGGATCGGAGCCGATCACGTGATTTTCAAAAGATCGGAATCGGGAGAAAAAAATCGGGGATCGGGATTTTTATTTTTTTTATTAATATTTAATGTTACAAAACAAAAATGACCATGTTCACGTCTTAAAGTCATCCTGAGGCCTTAGTTTTGGTTTAAAATGACACAACATCATGTATGTGTTGCTTCTTTTGGGCTTGTTTTCAGACCTGGTTGCTTATTTCTCTCAAATCTGGCAACAGAGTGGGCGCAGTGTCTAATAGTAGCAGTAAGCTAACGAGAGGCTACGTTCAGCTGGTGACTCGGGAGTCGGGACAGAGAAAATGTCAGGAGTTTGGAAGTATTATAAAATTGAAAGCGAAGGCAGTGTAACAGCCAGATACAATGTTTGCAAGGCGGAGGTTCCTTTGTGGAAAGACTCAGTTTTTTTACATCTGTCGAATATATATAAACTAATATATTATTGATAATCATATGTTAGTTGACTATGTTTACAGCATTAGGTCACAGGTTTTATATTAACAAGAAGATGCAGATAAAGTGAACTAGGTAAACATACATGTGAATGAGAATCAAGATAAGTATTGCCTCAACCCAAGCCATCCCTGATGTGTCAAGAATAATGTCCGACACAAAGACCATCTCTAAAAATAAAATAATTTGCAAGCTCTCAGAAACATTTGATCATCCTCAGGTCACACTCTCTCGTTACCCTCTCTAACTAAACTTTCAGAGGACAAAAACCAGCGCTCCTACTGTGACACACACTCGTGACTCTCTCTCTCAAGCTCCAGTTGTCTCTCAGCCAGCCTCTATCTAACAGACTGTCATGGTGGGGTGATGTAACAGGACAGAAGTGAACATCGTACAGTTGATTATGGCCTAACTGCTGAACTGGACAACAGTTCAACACCCATTGCATGCTCATATCAACAGATACACACAGTCCAGTTGTCCTACACTCTCTTCTTATACTACAGCACTTATGAACCTCTCAAAGGAAACGGATCCCCCTCCTCTGTGGTTTAAAGATGTCACATTAGATTAGCTGCTAAACTAAAAGTACTTTTTTGAATTATAGACATAAATCTCTTTCTGTGAGTCTCTCTCGCTCTATTTTTCAAGCTCATGACCAGTTTGCAGTGCGTTATTGAGACAAGTTTATGGACCTGTTTCATGGAGACATTTCAGGTTAGCTGTGTGTTTTAAAGGCTTTTCAAATATGCTGCACAGTGTAGCAACAGTTCCTGCACATCAAAGGCACCGTTCCACAAGCACTTGGGTGGAAGTTTAATATTTCATGTGTTGGTTTTCCACTCAACTGTTTCAGAGTACTTTGCAAGATGATGATTGTCAATTTTAGCCTTAACTCATTCACTTAGATATAATGCAATAAGTGGTTTTACTTGTAAGGGATATGGCAACAATCTAGCACCGTTTTTTCTTTCCTAATTTAAAGCAGCTTAAATGTGAATTTAAGAATCGTATTTTTCAGGGTCATCACAGTACAACTACTTTACGTACAATGCAAAGCTTTATTTTTGACCTACAACAATTTAGCCTCGGACTGTGGGAAGATCATAGCACCAATGCTGCAGAGTTTGAGTCTATCATCTTTCAAACAGTGCTTCACCATCCACTGTGCTGCCATCAACTGCTCTATGGCTAAGTTGCAAATAAAAGTGGAAATAAATCCACATGAAGAAACTGATGCTGGATATTTAACCTGAATACTTTTTTGGCGATGCAAACTGTAATGAAAATGAAAGGTTCTTTCTTGAAATAAATTATTTTTTATGAAAACGATATCTCAACACTGTATCACCGCAATGCCCACTTGGATTTTATAATCTGTTTTAAATTAAAAACCTTTAGCTTTTAGACTGTTGGTTGGACAACATGAGGATCACTCTTCAATATTTTGACATTTGTCTAAATAACCAATTACTGTAATCACAGAAATTACTTACAATTTAGTCAATGAAGCTGTCATTGTGAATTATGTTTCTTTCAAAGGACTCAAATTTACCAAGGAATATTTGAATTGTAGAATTCTTTCTGTGCTTTATAATTTCAATGTTTTTACAAAATAATGTATACATTTTACAGGTATATTCACATATAAGAAGAATCAGATACTATAGTTGCAGCAAGATAACTTGCAAGGAAGACACACACACACACACACACACACACACACACACACACACACACACACACACACACACACACACACACACACACACACACACACACACACACACACACACACACACACACACACACACACACACACACACACACACACACACACACACACACACACACAAACCCCTCTCTTTCTCTCTCTCTATATATGTCTCTCCTGCTGGCTACTAACCCTCAACTTAGTTTACCCAGAGTCCCTTGAGAAGCTTAGTCATTACCCCTTTCTCTCTGTCTCTCAGCACATTTTGCCTTAGTCAGTCCCTCTCTCACTCTCCATTACACTTTACCTTTACCCCATGTCTTCCTTGCTCTCTCTCTTTCTCTCTCTCTTACACACACATGCAAACACACACACACACTCTCACACGCACACACACACACACACACACACACACACACACACGCACACACACACACACACACACACACACACACACACACACACACACACACACACACACACACACACACACACACACACACACACACACACACACACACACACACACACACACACATCTCTCTACCTACCTTGCATCCAAACATCAAAGATATGGTGTTGTTGGTGCATGCTACTTTGCAGTGGCACAACATGTGGCTAACGTTAGCTAGCTGGTCCCGCGCTGGGGGGGCATCCTAGTCCTCACACACTCACACACACATCCACAACACACACACAAACATCAACATTTACACAAACACATGCACAAGCATGTGTAACATTTGCCTCGCTCCATCCCGTCCCACAATCCACCACTCTGTCGGCCCCCCCGCCCCCCCAATGCCTGGCTACGGTCCTCAGCTGTGGCAGGCCAGCGTCCTCTCCCTCTCACTCTTCACTGCTCTCATCTTCATCATCATCTTCAATTGTGTAATCCTCATAGCTGGTCAGGATGCAAGAGGCAACATGTTCAATGGTATCTTCAGTGTGTGTGTGTGTGTGTGTGTGTGTGTGTGTGTGTGTGTGTGTGTGTGTGTGTGTGTGTGTGTGTGTGTGTGTGTGTGTGTGTGTGTCTGAATCTGTTCAGCACGTGTGTTTTCAGAGTGTTGTTGTTGTTGTTGTTGTCAGCATGTGTGTGTCAGTCTGTCTGTGTGCATGATTAAGTGTGTGTGTGTATGTCAGTATGGCTGTAGTCTCTCCTGTCCTCCTCTCTGCAGCAGCAGCCCCAGCCCTCTATCTCCCCTCTCACTATCTGTATGAGAGTGTGCCTCTCTCGTTCCATCGTTCCCCTTCTCCCTCTCTCTCCCTCTCCCGCTCTCTCCCTCTCTCTGCATAGCTTGCTCTCTCTCCCTCGCCACGCTCCACTGCCTCTCTTGGCCCGCCTCTCAACAGCAAGATCAGTGAGAGAAAGAGGAAAGACTTGCACACAGAGGTTGAAGGCGGATTAAAAGTCTGACGTCCTCTACCTATTTTTTTTCTATCTGATGCAGTGATGCTCTGCCTTTTATAGTCATATTCCACTAAAACACACACACACACACACACACACACACACACACACACACACACACACACACACACACACACACACACACACACACACACACACACACACACACACACACACACACACACACACACACACACACACACACATCCACCCACATTAAAAGGGCAAGGAGGAGGGGAGTCCAGTATTAAAGGGGCAACTCAAGATTCACTTGACCAAATATGACGTTGGTGCAGAGGGGACAGTCGAAAGACAATGTTGTTACATCATCCAGAGTCCGAAGCCATGAACCCCCAAACACGCACACATTCCAGGGGTGACTTAGTCAATTGATATTTCGACAGAGTTGCTTGGCTGGCGGCGGGAAGACGACTGTGAATCAAGCTATTTCTACCACATGTGACCAGGACATGATCAGTGGAGAGGGAGAATAGTCATTAACAATCGCAATGAGCCAGCACCGGACACGATTTTGGACAGAACTCATGCATACATACATGAGGTTATGTAATGTTAAGTAATGTCCCAGGAAAGTCTGCTTGCAAGATGAGTTTCTATTGCGCTGCAGACTAAGTTGAGACAGCTTCAACTTTTTGCAGGACAACCCTGCATCTTTTTTCTGGAGCTCCTTCTGTGTTGGTCTAAAATAATTGAGAAAGATTAGCCTTTTCTGTCAGGCTGAATCTGGACTAAGGTGTTAAAGAATATCTTTATGTATGATCAATTGTGTGTACAAAACTGTACTTAACAAGCTCTTTATGCAGCTGTACTAACAGGCGTAATGTTATTTAAGGATATTGCATATACAAAAAAAAAGTACAAAGGAATTGTTTTATGGCTATTTTACTGTAAATATTAAAGTATGTGCTATGTACAGACTGATACAATATCATTATTAAAGTCATATTCTGAGATGTTATTACAATTTACGATAATGTGCTATTATTACATAAAAGATGACTACTATACAGTAGGCCTACTATAACAAACTATACGTTCGCTATATCATTCGCTAATCAGTAAATCAAGTCACAGGTTATCAAACTTTAGGTTTATATTTGGCCAAACATTTAACACTTTATGGTGTAAAATACATTGTGATCTCTATATGATCAATCCAATTGACCCTAACTGTGAATCTGTCCACATGCTAACTATGTGAACTCTACCACATGCCAGCGATGCTGCTGCTCCTGGCCACGCCCCTTTGGAGCGGCATGCAAGCAGTGAGCTCTGTGAAAGCTAGAGTGTCTACCAGCAGAAACTCAGGTAAATGATGCCATTATTAAACGTCATATTATGTTCCAAAGCACATCAATGATTATTTCTGAAATAGTATGGAGCTCAAAACCTTTCTTGCACAAAGTAGGACCTTTTATATCCGGATTTTTTACACATACTCTCTCTAGTACAGCATTAGCTCTGAGTGTTAGCGATGCTTGCTAACGGAAACAAAGACCATATTACTTCCAAAAGGCTTTGCGCATCTTATAGGAGACGATAGGTTGGGCCGTGCGCGGAACGTTGCCAGGAGGTCAATGTAAAGCCAGCCCACATTTTTAGTAATGTCGTCATGACCACAGCAAATCTGAATCAGCTCCGTTGTACCCCCGTTTTTAGAGATGTGGGTAGTAAGTAGTAAGAGAGAGAGGGTTTTATTTTCGGACACTTTGTCAGTCTCCAGTCCTTACACACCGGGGACACATATTTATGTAAGACATCAAAAGTGCATTTTGCATAATAGGTGACCTTTAAAACAAAAAAGTCTAAAGATGAGAGTATTTAAGGAAGATATAGTATAGGGCAGAGGAAGTTGAATAAGTCAAAGCGCACTTGCACTTAAAGCGTGGCTCTTGATGCTGACGGCTGGGCCATCTGGACTATCACACACAGCAACACATTCCCACAAACAGCAAACACACAGTAGCCTCTCTGCGGTTGTCTCTGTCTTCTCACCTCATCTCGAAAACAAACAACACAGCATGAAAGAGAAGAAGACAGAGCAAGGGAAACACAGTGTGAGAAAGCAGAGGCTGAAGCGAGAGAAAAAAAAGCAAACAAGGTGATTTTGTTCTCAGCAGGGGGGGAAAAGGGATAGTGGGGGAAGAAAAGATGATACTATACAAAGGTCACCAAAAATAATGCACACGTTCACTGATAAATATATCAATCCACAACCAATGATGATGCTCCAACATGTAAAGCTGGTAATCAGCAATGAGTTATTCTTTTTAGAAGCTTTTCCAGCAGATACAAGATGCACAAGCCTGAAGGAGCCAATTAGGTCCAGAAGCTGATGCAGGTAGACAGGTCATATAAATAATGCAATGGCATGAAAGGTTATTCTGAGCACTGCAGGAACCTATCTTTAAAAACTCCTTGTGCAGAAACTTACACTTTGTGTGTTCTGTGTACTGCACCAATTATGAATGAATAAGTAATGCAGGAAACATGTTGCAAAGCTCATATTGACTGTGTGCACCACATTACTAGGAAGTATTCTTTAATTATGGAGAAGTTGTGATGGTTTTGGTTTGCTGTGCTGATATTTCTTAATATTGGATGTTATGTTTTTATATTATTAGCTATACAATTGAGGTAACTTAATATGTGCACATTTAAAATAATCCATGAGATACTCTTTTGTGTGTCAGATGGACTTCACTTGTTTGTTGCTGGCTTCATAGTTTTCCACTGAACATTTGAATATCACTCTCCAAACATTAGGCCAACTTCAAAATCCACTACAAATAAAATAGTTCAAGAGATTCCTCCTGACAATAAAAGGCATATTAATATAACAATGTATGGGGTTTGGAACCTTGCTTTTATGACATGTCTTGTTGTAGGATGTCTGATTTAAAATAATTGCTAATTGTATTATTTTGTAATATATCAGCGAGCTATTTTTATGTTTTCAAAGAGTCAGCTTTGGGTCATATGCCAGCCTTCCAAAGTCTTGGCTCGTGCGATAAGCTAGCTTTCCTAAGACCATGAGTCCCTCTGTGTATGGCAAGGAACAGATGGAGATGTACACACATACTGTACACACACACACACACACACACACACACACACACACACACACACACACACACACACACACACACACACACACACACACACACACACACACACACACACACACACACACACACACACACACACACACACACACACACACACACACACAGACACGAGAGCAAAAACACACAGACACATACAAACACGTGCGTACATCTGGGATAGCCACAGGCAACCTGGCTCATATGGCTCATAAAACATCAAGAAAAAACAATATCAAGAGATATTTCCATAATCACATTTCAAATTACTGAAAGATACAACGTGAAAGAAGTGCACAATAAGGAAATTGAGGAGAGAGAGAGAGAGAGAGAGAGAGAGAGAGAGAGAGAGAGAGAGAGACAGAGAGAGAGAGAGGATGCTAAATCATGAGCCTAGCATGCACTGCATGTTAACATTAGTAGGTCAGGCAGCACAGAAATAACTGCGCTGTGTGTTTGTGTGTGTGGTAACTTCATACACTCAGTCACTCACTACTATCCAATCGTGGTAGAATCCCCATTCTGTATATTATTAACCAATCAAAAAAGTTGCCATACATCAACATTACAAATATAGTCACATGATCTCCTCTTACCAGCTGTGTGTTCAGCTTCCACATGAGTGAATTATCCTCTATATATAACTCGACCCCCCCCCCCCCTCCAAGATGCTGTGTGAGGACACGCTGACTCCTGCTGAAGCCCCGCCGTTACAAATATCAGCTGTGCAGCAGAAAAGTTAGAGCTCTATCCCACTGATGGACTATCATTTATTGAATATGTTATCATTATCTATTCGCAGAATCACAGCAAAAGTGTAAAGACTCTGCAGAAACACCATTTGGGTAGCCAACATGTTGGTGTGTTCATCTTATATGCAGTGCCACTATGTGGCAAAACACAGACACAGCAGTACTGGCACAATATTCTGTAATTAAACAAAAAGGTTTGTGTGTTTGCCAATGTTGACAATTAAATGTAAGGATATATATGGTGTAATGGAAGGTTTAGCATGTATGAGCTGTAACATAGTTATTAATACTGTATACCTAATGAGTAATACATTGTACAGTCAATGTATTACTTATTAGATTAAATGTATATGTTATGAGTGACTATAAAATATTTTGTATTACCTCAATATTTAATGGAAGGAAATGTTTATGGCCATATAATGTAAAATATGTGTTATGTGGATTTAATACACTAACTGTGAAAAAGATTTGCAAGCTTCAGTTGAGGCCAAATGTAAACTATAGTGAAACTATTCATATACTATCTATGCTCTCCACAGTCCATTTCAACAAACCATTCTTTTTGTATCCTTCATTATTTGTATTCATATACTTGCTGTACTTTAGAGTCGTACAAAAGGGCCACATTTTCTAAATCTTTTTCGATCCACAGTACACATGTAAGTAAACCTGAAACTAAACTATTCTGACAGACTGAGGTCATGAGTTCTCCAATCCATGATTAAACTGAGATGTTTAACTTCCACCTCTTGAACATGCAATGGTATGACTAACCAAACTGAAATGAACTCTGCTAAAGGCCTTGCTTGTACGTTTGTGTATGGGGTCGTATATCTGAATGTGTGCTTCGATGTGTGTAGCTCCTCAGAGATTAGTCATCTGCTCAATGGGATTAGCTGCCCTGGCTGTACTCAGGCATGACCCCTGCTGAACTATTTAATGTTAGCTTGCTAGCATGTTACCTGCACAAGAGGAGATCACAGCTAATACATTCATATTGCTGAGAAGACAGTGAAAACATCTGATAACAGCAGCAGTAAAAAAAAGGTTAATTTGACCTCAACTTAGATAAGAAGAACACCATTCATCACAAACTGCCACGACTTCGTAACACGACGTGTTCGAAAGGCTATCAGCCCCAAAGAGTTTGTGTCCTGCTTTCCTGCTTTTTCAGAAAGGTGATTTATTTTCAGAGACAAGCACTTGTGAGTCCTAGCCTCCAGAGTCAACCATGGTAACAGGCCAAGTTCTGGTGATTGCGACTGA
Organism: Pseudochaenichthys georgianus; assembly: GCF_902827115.2. Taxonomy (NCBI): domain Eukaryota; kingdom Metazoa; phylum Chordata; class Actinopteri; order Perciformes; family Channichthyidae; genus Pseudochaenichthys; species Pseudochaenichthys georgianus. The sequence goes on along the minus strand of NC_047506.1, from coordinate 24,834,423 downwards.
GGTTTGGAACCTGATGTGAGCTGGCCTTGCCCCTTCACAGCTTCCAGATTTGGCTTAGTTTCGGAGATGTCAACTATAGACGGATTGATGCTGAGAAACAGTTCCAGTTACCAGAACCCTAGCTAGCTTCAGGCTAGTTTATGTGACTCGTGTCTTTGCCAAAAAGTGATACTAAACAAAATAAACGCATCAAAAATCATAGTAGTTTCATTAGGTTATTGTTCAAACCACTTATATTGGATTGTGTGATTGTGTGTGGCTTGCGTACCACAGTGGAGTACCTTTTCAATGGCATATTGCTATAGGCACATTTTGATGATACGTTTTTTTTTTGTCTAGACCTACTCCCATCTCATTACATTTATGATGTCTCCAGGCCTATATGAAAGTTATACATTTAACAACTGCTAATTCACTTTCCTCCCAACTTTCAAGGGTCAGAGCCACAAACAAGATGATGCAACTTTGGTTTTCTGTTCATCAATTAGAAACAGAACCTGTTGACATTTTCAAAAAATAAGTCCCTAAATGAGTCTGAATGAAGCTTAACTTGCCTACGTTTTTATCTGGACCTTTGTCAAACATAGCTTCATGTTTTCCGTTGTGGTCAGTGTCTCACATGGCAAGGAGCATTAGCAGGCCGATAACTTTAATGTAAAAGTACTGACCTATGGAACTAAATCTAATTCCCCTTAATTACTCAGCTTCACTCGGTCCTCTGCCAGCACCGCTGATCTCTAGCACCTACAGTTCTGTGAAACCTTGAAACATGGATCGGATCAGTATTTTAGGAAGGATATGAAACACATCTTGTTCCAGGACTATTTGAAAGGCGCCTGTGACACTAATATGTTAGAGGGCCAACCTGTACTTTAGACAGGCTTTGGAAACTGGTAATGAGGGATAAAAAGGACATCGTTCTTCGCAATGTGTTATTATTTGTTTGTTTGTAGGTAACGATTACAGGACATGTGCGTTATACTGTAAGTACAAATATAGATGCTAAACCCAGATTTTTTGTTTGAAAAAGCTTTAAAACCATTCAAACTGTACATGCTAAAACACAGCGCTAGGGTTTTACATTCACCAAACAGAGGTAACGGACTGCCAGTTAATCATTACGGACACTGATTCAACTCAGTTGACCGTCCTACTCTACCATCAAAAGGCAATTTTCTAAAGCGAACCACACAGCAGGTGAGTGAGAGAATACATAGTTATTAAAGTAAGTGAAGATACATTACATTGACTGAGGATGAAGAGTTGCAACGTTCCATCTGCACATGTAGCCTTCACACCGGCCCAGTAGGTGTCAGCCCTTCTACAAGCAGGGCTATCCAAACACCTACAGACCTAAGTCCAATTCTTCAAAACACGTGCGGATCTTCCCTAATATATCACTGAAGTTCTCATGAAGTGAGCTAACCTGTGACCGCAGCTCTACAGAACAGATCTGTGTAAATCCTGCTGCAGATGCATAGCTCTGGGCTCAATAGTCCTACAGCTGCTAGGGAAGTTCTCTCCCTCCTCTGATCTCCTCTCATGCCTCCACCGTTGATTAATTTGTCCGCCGTGCCCCCTCCTCAAAGTTACATCACAGCACCAGCTGGACAGTTGCACAGATGGATGGATTGATGTAGCGAGGACTTTTCTGGAAGGAATCCAGTAAAAACTAATCGAGAAAAGCCAAATATATGTTAGAACTCCTGCTCGTGCACACTAGATCGCTCCTCTACCGTTGGTCTTTGTGTGTCGCTTTCATTTTCCCTTTCTATTCCCTCCTTTGTCCCACCTAAAATAGATCCACCTCTGTAAAGTCTATTAGCAGCCTAAGGTAAGCCTCTTATGAAGAGACTCTTGCTCTCTTGGAACACGGAAGGCCAGTGACACTCAGTAGGACCAAACAACAATCACACAATAATAACACCAGGGTGGGATTTAAGACGAGAAGAAAAGAGGATTTGGCGAGATAGAGAAGAGAATACACTGAAATCCACAAACTGTAGGATTGGCAATCTGCACAAGCATAGATACTACTGAATATATATTTTTAAATAATGTGATTCATTTTTGGTTGGGTAGAATACTTTGATCTTTAAATGTGATTTCTTTGTCAGGATTAGCGGTGATACCTATTCGATGCCATACACTTATGAGTTGAATCTATTTGTATGGTTGTTCATATGGAATTGTGTTTTATGTTATTGTTCATGCAATTAAATGAACATGTTATGAGCATAGGAAATATTTAAGTGAAAAAAGGTCTTGATTCTAAAACAGGTTTTTTTTCTGTTTACCGAGAATGCACATGGTAAAAGATTAAAAGAGGGTCAAAGAGGGAGATTCGAGTAACTAATGTATCAATCAGGCTGAGAGAGCGCATACTGAAACATCCTCCAGCAGTAATCTAGCAGTCTTGAGCTCAGGAAACACCCTCTGATTTGTAATCCATTATCTTAATGAGATAAACGGGATTAACCAGATGAATGTGAGATGGAAACCCAGCAGTCTGTTAGTGTATCTGCCAACAGACTGCAAACTGTGTGTGTGTGAGGTGTGTGTGTGTGTGTGTGTGTGTGTGTGTGTGTGTGTGTGTGTGGTGTGTGTGTGTGTGTGTGTGTGTGTGTGTGTGTGTGTGTGTGTGTGTGTGTGTGTGTGTGTGTGTGTGTGTGTGTGTGTGTGTGTGTGTGTGTGTGTGTGTGTGTGTGTGTGCGTGGTGTGTGTGTGTGTGTCTGCATACTGTATATGCGAGTGTGTCTGCATGTGTCAGTCCTCGGGCACATTCTACTTTTCATATATCCCTATCAACTAAGAGACCAGTCAGCTTCTTTCATAAGTGTACTCTTTTATCTGATAGAATAACATCTTTGCACAGAGAGTTTGTCTCTTTGTGTAGCCTAAACCGGACAATCCCTGCATTAGCCAGCACAATAAAACATTCCTGACAGTTTATAAGCGAGGTCACAAAATGCCTCCAAGCGGGATTTCTTACTAATGCGGGCGGATCCCCTCTGAGTCAAAGTGTATGTCCTTCAAGCAGACAATGTGATATACACACTTATGTAGAGTCCACGAATAAGCACAATCAAGACATAATGAGATTTAGTCTGAATCAAGATCCAGAGGGTGCCAAGATCAAGCTTGTACTAGGATATAACCAATTAATTCACATGTTATAGTAATTATGTAGTATAATTAAATGTATGTAAGAACAAACTATAGTTTTTACATTTTATTTGAAGACTAGGTGGTGTAGAGAATGTGCTTGTAAAGTAGCTTAACTAGGTTTAAATAAAAAAGCAAAGAAGAAGTAAAAAGTTTATATAGAATCCAAAAAGGGGTACGTGAGTTCATCTGACAGAGCTCTGGGGGTACCTCAGACCAAACAGGTTGGGCCCCTCTGGTCTAGCCTTTAAGATAGCATGGAAGAACAAAGTCTGTTAAGCAAGACTAATGGCTGATGAGAATTTACAGCAAAGACCTATAAGCTGTATCTCTAGCAAACGCATACGATATTAGTTACTTGAGCTAGTTTAATTGCATCTTCAAATAAAGTGGTAGTAGAATCAATATACAGCATCTGAATCTCCTCCCCATGACTTTATAATTTCAAAATAAAGTTTGCTACGTACAAAAATGTATGTGACTTTCTAAAAACCAACAGTCAACATTACGCAGCCATTGGCCAGGTGTGCAAAAGTGATAAAGTAAGCAAACTTTTCTCTCAATATTTTGACAATCATTCACATGACTACTTCTGCCCCATTTCATGTGCACACATATCATGAAAGCCTTAAGGGGAGTCCATCCTACAGTGTGCTCTTTGACCCTAATTGGAACAATGATTGCATGTTGCCCCTCTTGGCTTTTCACTTACCACTAGGAAAGGGTACTTTGTTCAACTCGGGACAGTTCTGAATGTCTTTAGTCTGATTGTCTTTATCCAAAGAGATCTAAAGACATGTTGTAAAATCATGTTCAATCTTAGCATACCCTGTCTTTTAAGCATTGTTCTATACAAGCTCACACTGGTTCTGCTGCTTTCAAATGGGCCATGGAATGTCTAAGTATGCACACATGTATCAAGAGTTCTCTCCAGTCAACCAGCGAATCCGTCCGTTATCTACACAGCCAGCCAGCTAGTCAGATAGCGAGTCCTTTGAAGTGTGTGTCCTATCAACCCAGTTTCTTGTCTCTCTGGGCATCACATGCTGTCAGACCAACAGCTGAGCAACAGCTTGGCAGTCCCATTAGAGTTGCTTCGCTAGAGCATAAAAATATCACCTTATAGTTTCACAAAGCATAGCACACCATTCGTACAATAGGCAACCTGTCACCAATTGAATGTGATGACAGGAGCACTTTGGTTACTATCACTTACCAAGACTGGTTGGTTGTAAAATGCTTCAATTGGATGACCTAAGTAGATTTGCCCTAAAAGACTACACGTTTAAATCCTCCTTTGATTTAAAAATCATACTATCTTGATGACCGTTCTCATTAAAAGATGATCTGAGTAATTCACACATCATTTAAACGTACAAATTAAAGGGTTAACTCTCATTAAAATAATAAAAGCGACCATGAGGGTCAAAATAATCAAAAACAGACACATTGTCTGTTTTTGATTATTTTGACCCTCATGGTCGCTTTTATCCAATGATTACTTTGTTTATCTTCCATTCCCCTCAGCTCTACTCCAATCTGCTCTCTTCCTGTGTCTCACCTTTGTCGTGAGGATGCAGATGCAGTCCATCCTCACTAGTCCGGCCAGTGAACTTTCACCAAGACATCTTCCAGCTGCTACTTGCACCATGCACTCACCCGCTTGTTGCTTTTCTGTCCGTCTTTGTCTCCTCCTCCTCCCTCTCTTCTTTCATCACTCAATCTATCTCTCCTCCCTTCCTCATGTCATCTTCACCTGTCCTTTCATCGGAGCATCCAGAGAGGACTTCTATGCTAAAAGTAGAGGCGGATTGGGAAACATGGCAGCTGTCCCGGTGCACATCAGCCCGCCCTCTTGTTTTCCAGCTGCTATCTGCGTTTTATGGCAGCTGGTTGCCACATTTTGACTTCAAGAAGTGCATGGCTCAGAGTATATGTCCGTACAAACCCTGAACACACTCAGCAGCACACACAAAAAAGGGCAAACATATCGAGACAGGCGCAGAAACGCATACACATGAATGCACAGGCAAACACTCACACAGACACAGAGGTAAGCACAAACACAAATACTTATGATACACACACACACACACACACACACACACACACACACACACACACACACACACACACACACACACACCACTCTCTGCTGTTTTATCAGGTCAGGCGTGGGGGGGTAGGCTAAGTGAACAGTAACAGCAGTAGAGCAATGGATGCTCTACTTTCAACTTTGGGTATAAGCGAAGTTAAAGCTCGTTTGCACCCTGAAGCTTCACACAAAGAAGAGATTCACTCAAGATGCCCTGCACGATGTGAGGGTCTCAGGACAGAGGGGGTCGTATTTCTACGCTGTATAAACTGTAAAGCCCAATGAGATCAATATAAAATGTGGGATATTGGGCTACATAAATACACTTTGATTGATCGATCGATTGATTGATTGATTGATTGAATATCATTGGGTCTCAATTTATTTTATAATATGCTATTTAATACCAGTAATCCCATTTTATGTATTGTCATCACTTACATCATTTTGTCCTTTAAGACACTAGTGTGAAATTAACTTTGCAAATTCATTTTTTTATTGCGGCAAACAAATAGTTAATAGTTGAGGCCACAGTGACCACCACATTCAAATCATTTCATCCTTGAGCCCAAGTAGACATTTGAGAGAAGTGTTAAGAAATTCCTTCCAGGCATAAGGAATATCACCTTCACATTCACATTCATTTCAATTCAAAACTATAGTTGAATATTATGCATTTTCAAAGACAATACAACCAGCTTATACTGTAGGCAGCAAATGAATACAACCGTAGTAAGAACCAACCCAAACACAAGCAGTATTAACTGTAAGGGGACATGTTTCCTGATACACAAACATAACTGTATTAAAACAGCTTTTCACTATAAAGCAAAGTAAGTCCATATTAAATCAAATTCCCCAAGATGTGGACTATCAGCAGCAGAAGATCAAAGCCAATTTGTGTGCAGTGTAAACCTGTGTTTAAACAGCCTAAACCACACAATGCCATTTCAGCAAGATCAACAAGTGAAACTAGTTGCATGAGCCCATCTCTAAATAAAATGTTACTGAACTGAATTGATTCCCCTTGTCATATTATGTAATGAAATGTAAGCCGATGTCCAAACAGCCAGCCTGCATAAACGATCTGTCCATCTAATTGAGCTCTCTGCAGCCACCAGCCCCTCCGCATGGCTACAGAGGACACGTGTTGTCACCAGTTAATAATTGTACTTCCTGTATCATAAATGTTTCTATTTAGGACAAGTGATATGTGAGACACAAAAAAACAATCAAAGTCTTACTTCTATGCTTTCTCCTTTTGTACAACCATTGTTCTTCTGTGTAAACAATAGCCGGGTGAACATTGCCCCTTTTCTCTTCATAATTGGCATCCTAAAGTAAAAATAGCATTAAACCAAATGGGCACAGATACAGAATGTGGTGCAACACAGTGAAATAAAAATACCTTTAGAGGTTCTGACACCAATTCTGACAAAAGACAATAACTAGATCATGTATTTACTAACGGAATCAAAGCAAATGTATACACTATCTGACAGATATCAGCTAAATAAAACCTGAAAAATGGAAATATGGTGAACCCATAATAACAATGACAACTACAAGGAAATCCCTACCACATGACCATATAAACATATATAATGGGATTCAGTATATTAACCAACCGGACAAAATGTCATAGGTACAGGGGGATAATTGTCTTCTCATCATACAGTAGATTCTCTGGAAATCATAGCAGCACTTTTCTAGAGTCGTGCAGCCCTAACTGTAAGCTCAAGTTTGCCACCCAGAAACTGAGATCACTCTCAAGTTTGATTCTCTGGGCAGAGATGTCTTGCCGTTTTCCCAAGTCGCTGATACAACACAAGCAGAGGTGTCTTACCTTGTTGGGGATCAGTGGGCTGGTTGCTGGCCGGGGGCTGGCTGGACCGTGGCTCAGGCTGGTGGAGGTGACTTTAACTGTTTCCAGGCTGGACGGACTGGAAACAGATAGCAACAAGAGAGGGTGTCTAGAGGTTCATCTGAAAACTGTCTGATATTATTCTGCACTTCTACATCTGAATTCCCAAAAGCAAATAAATTGCAGTGTTGGCTGCAATATGTCAACTAAGTTCTTTGAAAAACATGCTTTTTTATTTACTTCAACAACACCTACAGTATAGGATATTGATTAAGAAGCTATAGTCTCTGCTAGCCTTTAGCATTCATTTTTTTCTTCTACATTACCTTTATGCCACTATAAAACAGGGTGCATCAAAATGTGAAAAAAACTGAAGCTATTCTTTGTTTGTCGTGTCCACATCTTTGGTGTTAATTTCTCATTGCTATAGTGTTTTCCACTGTTTATACCAAACATAACGTATCAGTTTGGTATGGGAAAATGTCAGTAAAATCCTGCTAATGTACTTTAATAACAATTCAAACATACCTCAGATGAAGCCCTTTAGTCAAAGGCCCTGTAGGACTTCTGGGACTGCGGCTGCTGAAGCTGAACTCTCCCTGGTTGAGGCTGCTTGGACTCGTGCTGGGAGTGACCTTGCCGAAGCCTGAGTCCTTGGTGGTCACAGGTGATGTGGAGACTACGACAGCGTCTGTGACTCTGATGGGACCCGGGCTGGTGACAGGACTGCCGCTTTTTGGGGTGAGTTTGTCCTGAGAAATTGGAAACACAAAGCTCTCGATGGTGCTGGAGACGAGGGCCGAGACAGTCGCCAGGTTGGGGTCCGGAGAGGTGGAATCACTCTGTGGAATGGTGGAGGAGGTGGAGCTTGCCACCGAAACATTAGAGTTGGTGGCAGTGAGTTGAGGCTTTGTTCCATTCAGTGCCGATCTCGGAGGTTTTTTTATTGGGCATTTGGGGGTTTCTACACCATTCACTGGGGCTCCGGGGGATGTGGCAGCAGAAGGAGAAGAGGGCAGAGAATCAGGCGCCAATGATTTGGAGACTCCTGATTGGACAGGAGGGAGAGGAGCACGATACTTGAGCTTGGCTGGTTGTGACTCCGGTGAAACAGACTGTGTTGTAGGGGAAGATGGCTTTGATGTGGGTGTCCCGGATGGTAGTGGAGCAGCATGGGACTTGATCGACCTGGGTTTGGGGGACAGAGGTTTTAGCGGGGATGATCCTTCACTAGCTGGGGGGCTCAGGGTAACTGAGGGGGGCTGTGGCTGGGGAGAAGGCTCTGCTGGGGGGTTATAGGAGTCAGGGAGGCTCCAGGGACCGGCTGTCTGGTCCACAGAACTGTCACTGTCAGCGAGGATGGTCAACTCGTAGTACTCCTGGATGTCTGGGAGGACGAAATAATAGATTAGAGCCAGGAGGAATGACTGAACGGTTAAGTGGTTTTGTAAATGACACTTTAAAGGGATGAATGTATGACAGTAATAATAAAGACTTACTTATTATAAAACTACTATAAATATCAGGCACACTGATGCCCCGGCCACACGAGGGCGAAAACGGCTAAACGCATAGGATTAACGCAAACGCAACCGCAAATAAGCTTCCGTCCACACGCAATAGTCATCCGGATAGTGTCTGTCCACACGAGACCGCTCCGTTTAGCTCCAACCGCTGGAGAAGCTGCAGTACATACAGGAGCCTGTACGTGGCGCTGTAACTTCCTCCACAAAAGCGGCGAAGAAGCATGGTTGTCATGGTTGCCCTTCTGTTTATTCTCTGCGGTAGGGGCCGAGGGAACCGGGCAGAGTTTTTCGCCAGTCAGCGTGTATTAAAGTTTAAATCTTCCGACAAAATTATAAAATTATAAAAGTGCCGGTCAAAGGTCTTCTTTGTTATTTATTGAGCTTTAAAACAAATGAATAACGACTCTATATAATATAATAATAAAATACACGGAGCCTCTCTTTTTCCTCCCTCTCTTCGGACAGCGCCAGTGTCTGTTTCATGCAGCAGCTGATCCAGTAATGAGTGACCCGGCCGACAGTAAAAATAAACATAATTATAACTAGTTTAGGGAGTTTGAGAGGTGTCTCTGTCCTGTCAGATTAGACTTCACTCGCGTTTATGTCCATATCGAGAGAAAGATAAATAATCTGAATTCAGTGTGCAGTTTACTTTGACGCGGGGGTGAGCAGCTGATGAGGCTATTGCCTCATCATTATCAGAAAATGATCGTATAGGGCGTACACACGGAGCCGTTGCGTATGCCGTTCAATCCACCTTGGGACCCGTTATCGTTTCCGCAGTCGTTTAGTGCCGTATTCGGTCGTCCTCGTGTGGCCGAACGGTCTATATGAAACTAAACAGTAACGCAAACGACCGTTTTCGTCCTCATGTGGCCGGGGCATGAGGCAATGTGTTCTCCAAAGGATACAGAACAGAAGAGATGGGATGATTATTCAAAGATTAAGTAGCTATTAAATTAATGATTAGTATATCTGTCAATATTTATCACTCAGAATTCAAATCAGTTTCTGGTTTAATCATCTCCAGACTTAGGTGTTATTTGTTTTACATCATTATAAACTATATATTGGGTTGTTGTATTGGGACAGTTTATGAATAAAAAAACAAGCCTCAAAATCTGGGCTCAGTAAGGAGATCACTTTTTCACAATACATTGATCGAAACATTAAAATCAGTTGCAGCTCTGTAAAGCTGTTCCCAATTCAGTAGAAAACCATAATCACTGCTGTATATGCAGATTGCATTCAGAGGCTTTAGTACATTGGTGGAGAAAATGCTTATACACTGTTGACCTCTAGTGGAAGCACAATGATACTGCCACCATATGTATTTAAACAGTAACTCCTGAAGTAGTCACAGTTCTCCACTTCAAAGAGAATTAGTTAAGTATATTGTCATTTCCCAATGTAAAAGATAAAACAAGGACCCTATTAGATTAACTTCTATGATTTATGGTTTCACTTTCTCCTCTCTGCATACACAACTGACAGTTCTGCACTAAATCATACACATTGTTAGCTCAGACTGCTAAAACAAATAAGTTAAGTGGTCATAAAGAGATGATGAAGAGGAAGAAAAACAGAGGTGCAGTATGTGGGGAGAGGAAAGGGAAGATACAAACAGTTGAAGGATGGTTTGTGAAGAGAAAAGGGGAATAAAGTGAAGAGAGATTTGAACAGTATAATACATAGAAATAACCACATAACAGGCAACAAGGAGGGGAACAAAATACAGTAACACACACACATAAATAAACATGTTCAAACATATTAGATTACAGAAAAGGCCAAACATATTTAAGACATAAGAAGTCAAGGATAAATAATACTAAAAAAAAAAAAAGACAGTGCTGTTGTTTTAAGACACAGCTTAAACATGAAAGACTTTCGATGTATAGGTCAAAGTCCACACAGGATTTCAGTGCCCTGTTTAGTGAACAGCACACACACATGCTCACACACGGAGAGGAGTGTTACTGTAGGAACTAAAGGTGTGGGCGTGGCATAAAGCAGGTAGAGAACCAGTTTGTTTGACAACATGACGCTAGTTCACAACAAGCGGATCAAACCAGTTATACACAAGCTGTTAACTCTTGGGAGGAATTTATACTTGCAACACATTCACTAAATGCATGCAGGCTTTCCACAAAGGGGCCCAGTGTTTGCTGTGACAGGCCACATCACGCCTACATGGTAGTGATCTGATCTCAATTTTCTGGTGAAAATAAGCCATGTGATAGCACAAGTTATAGTAGAAACCGTGAATACTATGCTACCACAGCGCTCCTGTCCTTCTCAGAAGATCAGAGTCAGTCAAACAAAAGCCAAACCTCCCTAGCTTTATCTGGACAAAAGAACACTAAAGCCAATCTGTCTTCATGCCTTCATATTGAATCCCAAACACATAGTTTCCCTCCTGACTGACAAACTACACCCCTCCGTCAATGGTAAAGACATAAAAGCAGCTATCAATAGCAACACAGAGCTTTCAAACTTGTTTTGGAAACCAGCTCTCAAGTACAATATAAAGGGTCACGAAAAAAACATTGGCATACAGTAATATAGACAGTTTCTGTTTTATACGCCAAGGTTTTTGAAATCCACGACAATGTTTAAAAAATAGCTAACTAAAATCTTTTTCCAAGAACCACAGCCCAGTTAAAACTACCTACAGCGAAGATACAAGTGTATCCCAATCTTAACCTAGAGCAAAATTAATGTGTTAACATGATAACACTTTTCTCTAACATAACTATGCTGGTTTTAATTCCTTATTCTCTGTTAATATAATGTAAAAATGGAGCCTAGGGCAGTCAAATGTGCAAAACATGGATACAAATAGTGCAAATAAAGCTTACATTAAAAAAGGGCTTCAGAGATGTTCTACATATTTATTATAATAATACATGTCATGGTACTCAAAGACACTTTAAATGTTAAAACTCATAAAAACATTTCACATGCAAGTATCAGCAGAAGGGCTGCAGCTAACAATTACTTTCATTATTGAAATATATGTGCTTGTATTACGGTCTTATTTATAACATGTACGAATAATGAAAAACGTCCGTCTGAGTTTCTCCAAGGTTGTGTCTTTGAAAGTTTTGTCAGTCACAGACCCAGAGATATTCAGTTTAATATACTGACAGAAAGGCTCTATATCTGAGAGGCTGACAACAGATATTTCTGACATTTTAGCATAAAACAATAAAATCAATTAACACAAATATTTGACAAACACCTTCTGTTGATGGACTCAATATTATGGGACTAATCACTGTAACCAGCAGATAAAGGCTAACCGAAGCTTCGCAAATAGAAGGTATAAGACTGATTCTATAATTTAGTGTGCATTTCACATCAACAAAACAGTACAAAAAAAGTGGTTCAAGTTAGTATATTCCTCAGTGTAACATATCCACTAGCTGCAAAGCTTAAATATTTTTTTATTTTATTTTAAGAGAAAGGATGTTTTCACTACTCAGTTTGTCAACTATGTTACGGACAAACTTGATGTCATTACAATCATTTGATTAAGTCCTGCACTTCAAGTAAAATAAAATTTGAAAGGCTCTTGAGTCTATTCTACCATAGGCCTATATCCAAAGATTTTTTAAAGTTTAAAAAATAATTGTATTAAAGTTTTGTTTTTTCATGTGATATGTTCAGCACTGTCATTAAGGATAGGGATATTTTGTATTATAAAACTACCATACAGGTCATTTTGACAGTTTTAAGAGATGTCATGTAAAACTCCAACCTGTGTAGATATACATTATACCATAAAGGATATCAGAAGCACAATTTTAGATATTTTAAATTTGAAAAAATGAGGTGCAACATAGTTGACAATGAAAGTCAAACATTTGACGCAAATAACATCATTGACTGGACACATTATATATTAACCATCAGCACTATGCTCATTTCAAGGCAGAAGTGCAAAATTCCATTTGATAATGATGTGCAATGATGTCTACATGTCATACAAATTGTCAACTAGGTTACATGTCAACTAAGTTACTATAGTTATTACAGTACTGGGTAACTTAGTTGACCGGTAACCTCGTTGACAATTTCCCTATTTTGACCCATCATTTCAATGGTAGGCCTTGCCTGGATGACCACATGTCATTTTCAATGGATGTATAAAGGAAAAGTCACGGGCAGCGTATCTGAAAATTCAAACTGATGTCCTTACCAAGCAGAGCACTGAAGAGCTGACTTTGGAAGACATTGATGACTCTGTCCAGAGACTGCTGCAGCTGCGAGTCCTCCTCCACGCCGCCCTGTTTGCTCCGGTTCTGGTTCTGCTGCCTCTGGTCAAGTTTAGTCCGGTACTGCTGTAGAAGCTCCAGGGCTCGCTGAGCATCTAAATATAAAAATATACATGTAAATAACTAAAACCTTTTTATCCCCATGAGTAATGACTCAGATACAACTCTCCGGGCACTCTTATGTAGAGCAAGGAGATAAATGTGCATTATAAGCCTCCATTAATTGAGGATTAGTATGGTTAAAAACTCAGACCTCACAAGGTCTTCCTCAGGGTGAAGCTAATATAAAACAGATTGATAATACCTGGCTCCGTTAATAGTGAATGTGGACACAGGTGTGCCTGAAGAATGTTTTCTTTCGGTTTCTGTCTCAGCAGTTTGTTAGTGTTTGACATGCCATGCAAATTTGACAGCAACTCAAAATGAAAAATATTTCTTCTTTCAGTACTTTGCAAGGTTGTAGCAATTGTTTGCTCAAAAAAGGGGGAATTAATGTGCATGTTTTACCCTTATTTTAAATAAAGCGGAACAATTAAGTGTTTTATTTTATTTTTAAGTCTAATTTGAAAGCAAACAGAGGAAATGTGGCTATTTATTGTATGTTATAGAGTATCTTCATTATGTGGAATTGGACCAACTGTTACGTGTTATTATTATGGCTTTTTATTTCTAGGGTCTAATGCAAAGGGACATGAGGGCAAAATAGTTTGGTGTGAAAGAAGGAACAGACTACATTCCAGGCTCTATGGCACACTGAACAGCTGATTAAACCGGAAGCACTGAGAGTATTGCATCTAACTGTAACCAATGCAACTTGCTTTGAATGCCAAACAGTCTGCCCATGTAATATTGATCGTTTACGTTCGGCTTAGTCTATACAACCACATACATCAAGCAGAACGTTTTCAGATATGAATCATATATTATATTATATTTCATTGCAATACTTTACTGTAATACGGCATGCAATCAACTATAGGCAAAGTCAAAAATGTTGAGCTGAATTCCCCATATTTGCAGTGCATACCATTCAGCAGATTTGTAAAAATGCTAACGTGGGTGGATAACTTGGATGCCGAATTTACCACAGTGTGTTAATATTAAGTAAAATATTTTTAATGTATGATACGATGTGTGAGTGCAACAATTAACAATTCAGCAGTAAATTGACGGTTTGTTAGTGAAGTTTCGCGAAATCAAGGGAGCTTCGTTGAGTTAAAGCGACGTCAACGCAACCTTTTCAGAGTTGTAAAAACCTATGTTTTAGATATTGTTTGTCAACATAAAATATGTGGTGGAATACATTACGGAAGTAGAGATGAACACTTCAAAACTATTTACCTTTCTGTCGCACAGGCATGGTGACACGCTCAGTCCTTCCTCTCACGGGGGCTGGTCTCTGTGTCGATGTGATAGTCTCTGTTAATGCAGTGTGTGTCTGTCCCGGGACAGCCTGCCTCCAAACTGGGAGACCAAACTGACACCACAACCGTCTACACCCACCTGTCTTTTTAATCACAAGGGATGCTTTTTCAAGGTGTTTTTAAGTCCAAGAAAAGCCGTCACAGCGGCGGAGGAAGAAATGAAGCGTTGGTATCAAACGTTGACAGTCACCGCGTGGACTTAGTACCCGGAGCTTGTTTTCTTTCTCTACTTCTCTTTCACTTTTTACTCTTCCTCTCTGTCTGGCTTTGGAAAAGCTAATGCAGTCCATTTCTTCATTCAGGTGACTTGACTCCAACACGCCGTCGGACCGGTTTTTTGGCGGATGAACACACAATCACGCGCGCGCGAACATACTCACACACTAAAGAGTCCCCAAAAGATTCACACACTGATGCACACACCTCAAAACACAAAATAGCTATTGTGGGTCTCTGCTTGTCATCGTGTTTTGTCATGTTAAAAAGCTAGTGTGCAGAGCATAAACGCCAGGTTTATTCCAGGGCAAACACTGGATCTAGCCTACATCTATTTTAATCCACTCAGCTCTGAGTATAGATTTAGGTTTACAAACACTGATTGGTCTCCCAGAGGCAGATATGTTTAACTTGTCCTCCCCTATTCCCTCTGTGTTATGCTGCTTCTGATTATGGTAGTTTCCATACAGCACGTGTTGACTAAATTGGCACAGATATGATGAAAAGGTGTGGTCAGATATTACAGCAAGAAGGTGGAATTTGTTTGCATCTGGTCTATCTGGTCACATACAAATACACAAAAACACCACCTTAATCCAAAAAGTAAGGTGTATTAGCAGTGGCGGTTCTAGACCAATTTTACTGGGGGGGCCAGGCTGGGGCCATGTTATTTTCTGAGGGGGGCACAATAAATGCAGGACGACAAAGACAGTATGAAGTAATTGTGCATAAGAAACAGTGGTGGCGCCAGAGATTTTCTTTTGGGGGTGCTGTGGGGTAGCTTGACGTTTCATAGAGGTTGCTCAAACATGTAGGGTTTCCCATTAAGTTACCGGGCGCTACAGTGAAATGTTCTACTGCAACACTCCCCACACACACATACACAGTACACCCGCGACTGTTACAATGAAGGCTATTTTTACAAGTGGGGGGTGGACCTAACATCCTGTAGGGGGGTCCGGGGGCATGCTTCCCCGGGAAGATTTTTATTTTTATATTGAAGTCAAAAGCATCAATCTGGTGCACTTTGAGAGCAACATTAAGAGATCTATGGATACATCTTTCAACACCCATATGAAACAGAACTGTAAACAGATTTTCTTTTTCTTTATGGATATTTTTAAATAATAAATCACTCCCCTTTTAAACTGTATTCTTGTTTTACTGTCAAATAGTATGTCATAACTGTTTTTAATTTATTCTCTTGTTTTTTTACAACTATAATGATCATATAAACGTGTGCCTCAGAAATACTTATTAACATTAATCGTGACCAAACCGTTTGAGACCCACTGAGATATCTTAGACTAAAAGTTAACTATCTAAACACTGAGAGAGTCCTTTAGCTCACCTGAGCTGAGGTTATCTGAGACTCTCAGTCTGACAGGAGAGAGTTCTCCCTCCACCTTGTTGTTGAAAAAGCTTCTTATATCCGTTAGCGTAGCTAGCTAGCACCAGATGCTAACCACAACGATCTCCGGTACCGTTGCGCACTCTCTCTCTCTCGCGCACGCACACAAAATGGCTTGTGCAACACACAGAGCAGAGATTGAATGAAACACAGAGACCCAGAAGTAGGCTACTTGTACTGTAGCATATTATTTCCGAATCAATCATTTTTCAAATTATGAATTTCACACATAAAAATAAAAAAAGACATACATTTCTTGAGGGTGCTTAGGTGGTGCTATGGCTATCCTAGGGGGAGCTACAGCACCTCCTAGCGCCCCCTTGGTGCTGCCTATGATAAGAAAACTATGCAATACAGTTATTGGTATTTGTTTCAGTACACATATTTATTTCAGATACATTACATTACATGTTACTTGTTGGACGCCTTTATCCAACACACAAAGGCAGTGATAGGGGGGCACTGGCCCCCCCTAGAACCGCCCCTGTGTATTAGGGGGCTCCAATTTCAACGTCACAGGTGTAATCCCACCATCTGCCTGGGCAGGTCTACCCTGTGTGAGTTTGGTAGTATTGTCATGGTAAACAGCTGTATTGTGTTGATTGGAGTAAAAGCTTCTCTGTACTAGGCTTGTCCCTATCTCCCAGCCTAGCTCCATGTCAAATACCAGCGCCTAGTTTTCCCAAAACGATGCCTCTTAAAGGTGGGGTAGGTAAGTTTCAGAAACCGGCTCGAGATACACTTTTTGTTATATTCCATGGAATGCTCTTAACATCCCGATAGCAATGAATATCTTAAGTGCTTTGACAAAAAATCCATAAAAAAATGTCATCTGTGGAAGCCGTAATATTGTAAAGAGTACGACCAATCCGTTTAGCAGCCCTGTCTGTCAGCCTTCCATCTCGTGCACGCACACATGTATCTCGTGCCCTCATTGGGCGTGCATTGCAGCAGTACTTCAATGACTCGCCAGCAACAGGCGGCCACTTTCACCAGTCTGCTGACGTCATGTGCGCGTTCATGTGTGTTGGAGGAGGTGCTCTGTAAGGAAGTCTGAAGGAAGGGGCGGATTCTTTTCGGCTGTGTACTTTCAAATTTTAGTGCACTCGAGCCGGTTTCTGAAACTTACCTACCCCACCTTTAAAGGAGTGGACCTACAAAATGAAAGAATACCAACATCCATGCCTTGTTAAACAGAAGTGGCCCAGTGAAAAATGTATTCAATACACTTTAGCAAACACAATTGCCAATGCCACTGTATATCAAACCTCCTACTTTGAAACCATTGGAATCTCCCAGCATAAGAAGAGCTAACAGTAAACTACATTTTTCTCACAAAACTATGACCCACGTTTTCTTATTGTCCTCTAGTCATTTTATAATCTGATAAATCAAAGCTGAAAAATATGCCTTTTAACAACTCCAAAACTGTCACCTCCACATCTATACTTAAGCTGTGTTTTGTCAGTCAGGACTTTGAATGTGTTCATGTCAATGGGCTAAACTATAACTATAACATGTCAATATATATTTTCACACTAGTGGATACAAAACACAAAATACAAAGTGTACCTTTGTACTAAATATGTAGTTTTACTTTAATCCCCCTAAGCTAACTGGTTCCCCATACTTGTGCTAAACTATGCTAATACATTCCTGTGCACTGGACGAACAGAGAGGAAATTGATATTGATTTTTCTTTTCAAACTGTGGAAAACAGAGCAAGCAAGTGTTTTCCCCTATTTGTGTGAGTGCATCTTTTCTGTCATTTGTATCAGCGGCATATTTAGACTACTATTTAAACTTGTATGATACATATTAATCTAAATCCAACCTTGGCATTGGAGAAGCTAACTTTTGTTAAAGTAAAGTAAAGTGTGGCAATGCAACACTGATGAACGATCAGTTCCATCCTGCATGTTGGACACAATATACTGTCTGTCTGTAGCCTGTACTGTTAAAGGACTGCTTAATCTGCATACACACACAGCCTACAGCAGCTGAATGCAGGTCATGCAGTCAGTCTCTGGTATTGTTATTGATCAGGTCAAGAGCTTATTGATAGCTTTGGTGGGTGCACATAAAAAACTCTCGATCTGTATCTTTCACACACACACACACACACACACACGCACGCACGCACGCACGCACGCACGCACTCACACACACACACACACACACACACACAGTGATGCCTGCATAAATAATGAGCCAGCGTGGGGAGAAATATATGCATGATTATGGAAGTGGGTTGGTCAGACGGCACACATAAGTATCTTTTTGTGCAAAGCAGTGTGTATAAGACAGAATAAAGTAAAAGGGAACAAAAGGGAGTCATTCTGCTTTCATCAATGCATGTGTTTGTGTGTGTACTATTACCCTCTATTGTTAATTGTCCTCCTCTAACACGTAAGCAGAGCTGTTCTATTGAGAGCGATGATGCCAGTAGAGAATGGTACAACACAGATAGAGGAAATAATTATCAGCCAGTGACACCTTTCTTATAAGAACATCCATAAATAAAACTAACAAAACATCACTGTAATATTCCATGCATGAAAGTAGAAGTACAGACATTACATCAGCAAAACATACTTAACCCTTGTGTTGTGTTCAAAAGCTGTTACCGTTCATGGTGTTCGCGGCTTAATTTTGACCCATGATTTATCTCAGTCCAAAACATACACAAAAAATCACTATAATCCAATATTGTTTTAACTACATCATAACTAACTTATCATGCATTCATAACCATACAATCCTGTTGTAATTTAATGTTATGGCCCAAAACACATTACACCCCATATTGCACACATGCAATACGTGTTCAGGTTCAAGTGTTAGTGTACATATTATTTGAGAAAGGTCGAGTTCCCGTGGGGGGAGGGGGGCAGAGGGTGGGGAGACCAGGTGCATTTTGCGAAAGATTCTTGTTACAGTGGATGAAAGGGGTGGGGCTGAGGTGTCTAAAGTCAAAGATGAATCTTGATTGGGCCAAATTTGACCTCGAGTCACCCAAAATAATTCTGCTGGGTCTCCCCAGACCCGAACACCAAATTATACACTTTTCTTTTTAGAGACCTTCAGACTTGGCAAACATTTTCAAAATCAGTTTTGTAGTGTTTATATAGCTGTTGTGGAGGATATCATAAAGCCTTGTTCCGATAAAAAAAACTAGAGCATAGTTATTATATAATTTTAACTTGAAACGGGTCACGGGAGACCCGAACACAGCATAAGGGTTAAAACACTCATTTTGAAATGTGGCTTATTTTTATGGGACTATTATGCCTATACCCAATAATGTGCAACAGCATCAACATCATTGTATTGTTGAAGCTGGTTAATGTGGATCTTACGTTTCAGTCTAATCGTTACCAACAAATCACATTTAAGTGCATGAAAGTAGTCGAGTAATAATTAAAATATTGGCTTGTAAAATGGGTGGTGTAAAGTCACATTACAATGTCTTAACTGGCCATAAACTTGACTAACTATTTAATTTCCTTGTCATTATAGTCCATCAATGAATGATAAGGTTGTGAATCAAGGCTGGTTGTGAAATCCAGATGTAGACAGCAGTAAGAATCTCTCATCATACCAATTACACTTTTCATACAAACATCACAACTGGTTTAGGACTCAGTGAACGCATGAACAAGCTCCAGTTCTGTGTTCAGCCAACATCCATATGTAATTATAATCAATCAATGACAGATACTTTTTTCTTGCATGTCCAGTGTGCAAAATCCATACAATTTTAATACACAATACTTACCACAATATGCCAGACCTTTTCATTGTTTTTTGTATCTGTTTCTTGAGTCAGACTGACAAGCTCGACTGTACCTCTGTAATCCACGGCTCAGATAAATGTCAAGAAATAGATGGGACGGATATAGAGGGATGAGAAGAGTCAGGCTGTTAGACTAATGGACAGAGAGACAAAAGAGCATCTGCTGAGAGCTTCTACAGACTTTAATCCACAGAGAAGCAGAGGGAAATGAAATGTCCTACAGACCTTCTAAGGCCATTGTCATCACTCTCCAATTTACTTTCTTCAGCTCATCCCCTTTACTGTGCCTCTCTTCTTTATCCTACTCATCTCTGTGTATTCTTGTATCACTTTATCCCTTTCTTTTCAGTGATTTTCTACCTCTCTCCCATTTTGTTTCTTTATTTTTGTATTTCCTTTCTTAATCTGGGCTCCTGCCTTGCCCGTTTTCTCTTTATTTGCAAAAAATTTCAACATCTCTAAGAAGAACATCATTCCCTCATTACTTTCTTATTTTCTAATGACCTATTTTCTCCCTTCCCATTCTTCTTTTTTCTGAACCCCCCTGTTTTTTTCTTCCTCTTTCTATGGAAATAAGGCATACATAAATACAGAAAGAGAGATATCCCTCTTTTCCGCCCTCAAGTAAGAGCTCAGTGCAACAGGAGGAACCCATATTACCAATAGTGACATTTTTATTATTTGTACAATAGAGACTTTAGTACATTATTCAAAACACTTCTTATATACTGAAAAAATGGTACGTCCCAAAGCCCAAAATGGCTCCAGTATAATTGCTGCACAGCATTTTTTCTATTTTATACATATATTATTTTTTGTAAAAATTGTATCTTAAATAGTATGTACAGATAGCGTCTGCAAAATGCATTCTAAACACATGATATATATTATATATACTTCTGCAATTACATTTCTCCGCATTAATACTCAAACTTAAAACTGGAAGGATTTCAACTTGGATGTGCAAATAAATAAATAGTTCTGTTAAATCGTCACTAAAATTTGTCCAACTTAAAACTCGACAGCAGTTCTCTCTTCGGAGGTCAAAGTACTTTTTGTCACACAACAGAAGAAGCAGCATTCAAGTTGGGTAGGTGTAGGTACTGCAGAAAGCATGAGTACATTCACAATCAATATGAGTCATTTAAATTGGATTTCATTCACAGCTATGTACAGTGACACCGCCCATTTGTTCAGCTCTTATGAAGTTTAAACACATAGAAAATGACTGTTTTTTTATAGTCATATACATATATATATAATATATATTTGTATAACACAAATTCACAATTACAGTAGAAATACATTTTATACAGCTTTGGATAGTACATGTGTAGGTCTCCAAGTCATACTGTGCGTACTTCCATCCATTGTTATAAGTGTCATTATTATAAAATATCACAATTTTTGAGCAAAGCTAAGGTATATCAATATATTTAGAAAGAATTACCTGAACATGTAGTAAAAAATAATTATATTATCAAACTGTTTTCTCTGTTCTCATCACAATATCTTTGATATTTCAAACTCGAAATAGCATCGGGTGCGTACCTGGGGTTAAG
The DNA here is from genome assembly GCF_902827115.2 of Pseudochaenichthys georgianus. Classification (NCBI taxonomy): domain Eukaryota; kingdom Metazoa; phylum Chordata; class Actinopteri; order Perciformes; family Channichthyidae; genus Pseudochaenichthys; species Pseudochaenichthys georgianus. The sequence continues at coordinate 24,813,084 of NC_047506.1, read as the reverse complement.
ATTAAGTCTCTTAACCCACAGGACTTCACTGTGCCATTTTGTGTCCCTTAAATTGAATTAACTCAATTCTAACGCTTATTAAGAGGGTTGACACAAAATGGCCACAGGATGACACTGTCACATCAAGTAAAAGCAAACAACAGTGATGGATGTTGTTTTGCTCTGGATGAAACATCAGATGTTATACAGAACAAAACACAACTCACTGTCAATGAAACGTCTTCAAGAACTGTGTTGCATTCACACAAAGATAGGAAATTAACCTCTAACCTCTTTTTTTTTATTTAAATCCTGCGTTCAATTCTGTCATGTCTATTCGGGGTCTGAAGCATGACCATGAAGGCCAGAGCTTTCTTGCTCCAGAAACATCTCTCAACACAGTCAACATTATTTCTCTTCCTACCTACACATAATTTGAACATTAACCATCTAAGTTGGCAGATCCAAATTCCCATGTTCACCTAGTGATAACTAGCATCTCATCCGATTCTCAAACTGAAATTTAAGGTGTAGCCAAAAGCCTTTGCGGCACAGATCAGATCTTCCCCTGATTGTTAAATCTGATTTGCTGCAGATTTACCCATTAAGATGGTATTAATGCTGACTCTTGTTGCTTTCTTCAGGGAGGCCAGAGGTCAGGACTCAGCAGAGTGGATGCTTGGATTTGAATACCAGGCCAAATATTAAAAAAACAGTGTCTTTACTCACTGTGATCCGATCAGATCTGGGCCACAAAGAGGTAAAGCTCTGATGTTTCAGGCCTGTGTTAATACAACCAGAGGGGCAGAGGGTCCATTTGGCACAAAGGATAGAATATCAGTCTCACTGAAACTCAGTGCTATAATACATCTAGAGTCTCCTACAGAGAAGAGATCTCTAGAAGCCAACAGAAAATGGCTGGCTGACAGTGACCAATGATATGAAGAGCATGCTGGGATTTTATCATACAACTCAAACAGCTAAAATATGATGTAACATTGCTGTAACAATACTAGAAAACGGGACTTCAAAATATGATTAATGTTACAGTGTTTGAGTTTGACTGGTTTTATTACAGAGATCGATTGTAAAGTTAGTCTCGAGTATAGACAGGGCTTCATTACGAATAGTGCACTGAGCACCATTGCATATGTGTTGTGTATGGGGGCACATACGTTGACTGTATATGTGTGTTTCGCCTGTTAGCTCATGTGCATGGCAGTGTGTGTAAACATTAGCATGACTTGCTCGGTAGATGGCACTGTGGGACAAGTTAGGCTCTGCTGAAAATGTCAATGGGCCAAGCCTCAGGAGTATTGCTTAAGCTTTTTTCAGCATAGGTGTGCAAGCAACACTTACAAAAAAGAAAGAAAGAAAACGAGTAGCAGTAATGAACTATCAACAGTGTTTTCTTTACATAAAAAAAATCAGTGGTATATTAAAAAATTGTCCATTTGGAGAAATAATCCCTGTATGATCATAAGAGAGGATTCAGAATGTGGTTTATCAACAATATTTATATTAATCCTAAACTTTTAAGAGCTGTCGTTGCAGGCCCCAAGGAAAGTGCAGCTCTTGAAAGCTGCAGCTTTATATATGTACACAAGGCAGACAAGTTTTCTGTATACTGGAGGAAATAATACCTGCAAAACAGAACAGAAGACAGCTGAAAAGAATGAAAACAAAATAAGACAAGACAAGAAAGAGAACCAACAGAAAACAAAAGATAGAACAGAAAGCGAAGAGAACATCGAGGAACAAGGAAAGTGGATCATGTGCTACACCAAACAAAAATCTACCGTGGACAGCAAAATGAATGGCAGTGGAGAAAAGCAAAAATCCAAAAAATAACCGTAGACACTGAATGATGAGATGCCTATAACAAACCACAAAATCCAAACTGCAGCAGCCCTGTAGGAACTCAAAGTGTCTTCTTGTGGTCTGTCCAGCCGTCAATCAGATCCCTGACTGCCGGTAGACAGAGGAGCCGATATGTTTCCTATAGTACATTTGGCACTAGTATTTGCCTTTGGTCCAGCAATAGGCAAATAAATGTCTGTGTTCCCCTAAAAAGGTAAAAAAGGCGGCTCATTTTTCAGTTCCACAAGCCTCCAGCGGAGGGCAGGTGGGATGGCATGGGATGGCGATGAGCAGAGTAGAGAAGCGTTGTTGTTGTTGTGTTTGTTTGTTATAAAACTATTTTTCTCTCAGAACCACCAAGTCCACAGTCGGCTGGAAACTCTTCAGCAGAGAGACGGCTGTCTCGTGCTCCATGTGTACAAAACTATGTCCGTTAGCCTGCAAGGCAAACACGCAGCACGGTCAACAGCATGTGTGTGTGTGCAGGTATGTATAGAGAGAGGTATGTGTGCAGCAATATTCCCATACATATGTCTATATGTGTGTGTGGAGGGATGGAGGGCCACTGCCATCATTATCTCAGTAACACATCACTGTTGGGGAAAAGAGAGAGAAGAGGAGGAGCTACACAGTCATGCTGTAGAGGGAGAAAGGGTAAAGACAAAAAAGGACTTTTAGATGAGTTCATCCAGCTAAACTGTACATCTGTGGAGAGAAGATGAAGGGGGAGGAGAGAGGGGAGGAAACATATGAGGAACAGGGGTTGAGGAGGGGGTTAAATCTGGCATGGTAAAAAGTATGTGTCTCATTTAGACCTCACAGTAAAATCTTTACAATTTGAGCTCAGCACTTTGGAATAATAGCAACAATTTAGGTATAAATTAAGTTATTATTTTTGAATAATTTGTTTATTGTTTATTGATTCATATTGATTGAAGCAGGAAGTTATTTTAACAGCTTTTTGTTGGCCCTGGGATAGTGACCCTGCAGGATGTACAGTATTTAGAATATACTTATAATGTTTGCTTTTTCACAATTTATAATTGGGAATTAATAAGCATTTGCTTCCTCCTGCTCTCTTTCAGACACATATGATTTATTATGAAGACTTTTTTGTTGTTGTTAAATATATAAATATTATCATGAATGTGGATAAATACTGTATTTTAATACGGTATTCTGTTTTTCACATTTGTTATTTTTTATTCTGTTCGAAATAAAGATTGAAATTAAATTAAATTAAATTAAATAATAATAAATGTGAAAAGGTTGCTAGTGTTTATGACCACATTTTATCCAAAGTTAATGCATATACATCGCAATTACAATGAGATAATGTAGATGGGTCTTACTGTATAATGACCCTGATAATGGGTACAAACTGAAACCTTTTTTCAGGTTGCAACCAACAGTCATTTTTATTATCAAGTAATCTTCAGATTATTTTCTGAATTAATCGTTTGTTCTATAAATGTCATAAAATACTGAAAGATGCACCGTAGTTACTAAAGATCCAAGGTGGGGTCTTTAAATGTCTTGGTTCGTCAGTCTAAACCCAAAGATATTCAGTTGAATTATGATATAGAACAAACAAGAATAGGAAATCTCCATATTTAAGAAGCTGAAAACAGTATTTTCTCCCGTCTTTGTAGAATAGTCCTTACCGGCTAAGAGCACAACTTCCTTTGTTTTTCCTATCGAATGCTTTTTATAAAATAAGGGAAGGGTTGGGAAAGTAACAAAGGGGAGAGAGGGCAGGATGTGGCCGTTTGACGATGAGTGAGAGGATGTTACCTGCAGAATCTTGTCTCCGGGCTGCAGGGTGGAGGTGGCGGGCCCGTCATGCTGTACCCTAGTAACAAAGATACCCTATAAGTCAAAATGATACACCGTTAGGACAACACAGGGACACGGTGGTTTAGAATCTTTGCCTTTCTCATTCTCATTCCATTATCCACCCCCCAAAAAAATATAAAATTTCTGCCAAAAGGATATGGGCTTTTCACCAATGCATGTTTTACATTTGGAGAGGCATGCAAATTATGATGTTCAATTGTTTGAATATAATTTACAGAGGCAGAGTGATACATTCCCTACAAAAAGACATAGATTACACATGTCAAAATGTTTGTTTTATCTATTTATAGGGATAAGGACCTGGCATAGGCATGAAGTTAAAAAGGGAGCAGAATAGATATGCTGTAAATATATAAATAGATCAAGAAGAATAGTTGTGGGTGGGAGTAGAGGGGGTACTAACTAAAGTAGGAAGCGGGGAAGGTAGAAGATATTTTATCCCCCATATTTCCCCCTGATAACCCAAGGCAGAGATTGTAAAAACACCAACATCTTTTCACCGGGAGCTGAAAGATGTTTTTGAACACAGAAAGTGTCGGACGATGCGGCTGTGTCGACTCAGTGTGGTTCAACAAGGTTGTGCATGTGTTGAACACACAAGAGTGAGCTTAACAGAGCAGGTTAACAGGAAGATGTGGTAGTGACAGTGCAGTGGCACCTTCATACCACAGTCTGTGCGTGAAAGCAAGAACAAACACATATATTGCATGTTAAAGAGGTGTGTGTTAGAAGTATTAGTTGTGTTACAATTGCATTTGTACAGTGAGCCTCATATGTGTCTACAACCAGATGGTACATTTTGTTTGTCATGATTATATTCAATTAATGCCAGTTTAAATGTGGATGGTTGAATTTACTTTGATATTGAAATTGATATGGAGCTCACTGTAAATTGTGATTGTTGATATGCTGAGCATTTTGTAGCAGTAGTCACAACATGTAAACAGTTACACACTACAAAGCAGTTGCACATGAAGCTGCAGCACCCTGCAAAAACCTTCCATCTTCAAAATGTCAGATGTTTCTGGACATTTTTAAAAATATTTCAGTTTTTCAGCACAATATTGGGGAAGAGGTTTTTGCAGCTCAGTGATAACATATATAAGAAAGATAGATGCTATCCACAGCAGCTCAGTGTGCAAGTACAGCATATTAGGTAATAGCAGTACAGACAATTGGATTTTCAAACATCCAGGTCTGAATGTTAGAAACGTTCTGCTCCTTAAACCCCATCTTCTCTTCCTTAACTAAGAAGCTAATACATCAAAGCCGGAGATCCCAGTCCTGTCAATACAAGAACTGAGTCAACGTCTCCACTTGCTGAATCCTAATCAGCCAGAAGTGAAACTGACCCAGCGGCTTGGAGTTTCTTAGCTAGTCCTTTAGATACAAATTTAGAAGATCATCAATTCTTTTTCAGAATCCCGATATTGGATTGTAGCAAGATTTCCAAAGGATTTTCAAACACTGAGAAATCATTAGGGATCTAAACTCTTAGACAACTTGTCAGATACAATATGATAAGGAAACTGTTCTGGAGGTGTGTTTTGTAATCTCAATTTATATGAATTTATACTTGCAAGATTTCTATGTCTCTATACAAGAAACACTTGCAATGATTAGTACTTAGTTATAAATCACAATCAGGCCAAGATTATTTGATGCTAAAAAGAGTGGACATTTATGAAATGAACGAAATAATTATGTTAAGTTTAGGATCGTTTGTAGAGTCATTTAAACAACATACAATTATCATTTTATATTGTGAAATATTGGAGCTGTGTTCACGAACCATAAAGTATAGAGGTCTTGATTTTAATCAAAGGTTTGCGAAAATTAAACTTACATTTTCTTAAGCCAATTTGAAGTTAATGCTGCTAGTATAGTATTTTAGTGTTTGCGAATTATTAAAAAAAAAGACAGTTTAGCTAGGCTACAAGTGTGCCAATCCAGCCGAGATAATTCAGAGGATTGTGCAAATAACAAGCTGGCCACTAGGGAGAGCCACAGTACTGCGGAACAGCCATTGCTGTGTAGAACATGGATGTGGAATACAGTCAGTCAAACTGTTGTGACATTGTCTTTTTAACTTTATATACCTGTACTCTGGTCTGCATTTAAATGAAATTCAAAGAAAGTTACAATTTATAAATTCTTAAGCTTTGTAATATATAATATTACAGAAATAAGTAGGTCAGAAAATATGATGAAACCAGAATCAAAGGCATTGTTCTGAGTTTGAGCTTCTGATTAATCAGCCTAAAGTAGTCAACCGTAAAGAAGTAGCTTCACATGTTTGATGGACGTTACAAGAATAAGATGATTAAAATTAGATTTGATAAACTGACTCGCAAAATCTGCTTTTTCATCATGTGTAACTTTGAAGGCAAATAGCCTCGATGTGTGTGTAAACCATATACTTCCATGATTCAGTCAACATTTGAAATAATTGTCAATGTACAATAGCATAGGTAGACATTTTACTCTGATGTGATAAATTAAATGTATTATTATATTGATTCATCCGTATTAACGTGAGTCTATAAAGTATGTCTGTATAGACCTACAGTATACATTACTCTTGTGTAAGGTAATTACTTAACAAAATATGAAGGAGAATCACTAGAGTAACTGCGGATGGCATTAATAATGGAAAACGTGCTGCTGGCGGAAGCTTTATGGATACAAGTAGAGATGGGTGTGATTAAACTATTGCACGTGTCAGCAACTGAGTCGCAAGATGTCTACTTAAAACTTAAGCAAAGTGAAGAATTGACAGTTTCTATATCATCACTTCACACCCCCGGACTTAAATTAATTCCCCAGTTGTCACATTGGCTGCACAGAGGCTGACTCTTATTGTAGGCTTTCTATTTATAGACCAGCTGTCTCGTCAGTTACTCAACATCTGAATAACAGTCAGTAAAATCTGCCATACTTCCTGTCCTGAGATGAAAGTGATGAAAATCTAAGATCACCCACGGTGTCCCAGAACTAAAGAAAGCAGCCTTCCTAAAATAGCTGTCAGAGCTCCGTGAGCAGCCTCGCTCCTTTAGTCTGACTATAGCAGCATGTTTCTAGGACAGACTGCCATGTGCAGGAGGGCTGGGGGATGCTCAACCCCAAAAGGCTCTTGGCACAGGCACTGACAAAATCAGACAAACTCAGGAGTAGAAATGATAAAAGACTTTGGCGTATCTGGTAATAAAACATCATGAATGCACGTTTCCTAATAGTACAATATTCCAGTTTGTTGCTTTCTTTTACAAGAGACCTGCAAGTGATGAGGACACTGCATAGTTCTTGTTACCGTTTTCCAAACCCAGTTGTCATTTCGATAATGTTTTTGAACCTGTTTGGTGATGCTGAGGAGAATTATTTTATAATTTAAGAGGTTTAGTTTTGATATTTTGTTATCACACCTCAGACTTCTTCACCCCATGAATAAAATAAAGCCTTTTCTACCCAGAAGCCTGTAGTTTAAGATTACAGACTCAATGAGATTAAAAGTTAACCAAGTCAACCTGCTGCCCCACAGACAGACAGATGAAAACACTGCGGTAACTAGCAGCAGTTTCCATGGCAACTCTGAGGTAAAGCTGGGGAGGCTGTGATAGGCTGGCAAGCCAGGTCGGGTCGTACCATGTCAGAGGGTTTGAAGGGGTTCCCCTGGCCGCTGATGCCACCAGAGATACTGAAACCAAGACCAGGGTTCTTCTCTATTCTCACACACAACTATAGAGAGAGAGGAGGGGGGGAAAAAGGAAGACAGAAAAGAAAGAAAGACAAGTGACGGTGAAATACAAAGATCAACACAATCTCTACACATGCAACACTTAGTGGAGGAAGAGTGCTTTTAATGTGACAAGTAACATGCTTTTGCAGCTATATTGGAGGTCCTCAGTTCTCTGGCAACTATAACGGAGCCATAAATATCTTTGTCTGAGTTTTTCTGTTTGGCAGGGGGAAAAAAACCTTGCAGGAAGATCAGCTGATCTGGTTAGTGTGAATTACTTCATGTTCCTACCTAAACTGGTACAGAGATCTCCATCTGTGAAATATCTCAGATTTAGAACTACGCCTCCATGGCTTTTTCTAGACCTGCATCATCTCACAAACTATAGCTGTGTCGCAGTTTTTTCATGTTTTGTGCTAATAGCTATAATAGTGTTAGTTGACAGCTATTGGCCTTATATGGACTCTTCAGAATTTACTTGTAACCATATTGACATGCTACTAGCATATTAACAACAACAGGAATTGAAAAATGTACTTGTTGGTTTGTTTTCCTGGTTTCACTCCTTAGGTGTTAAGTCCCAAAGCCTAGGGAGTGGGCGTCAGCATCTTTATACAGACGCACTAGGCACCATTTAGTGTGTGGAACACGGTTTCAAGTAACTCCAAAAGCCATCGTCAGCCATTAATATAAGGCACTGCCAATTTAAAAAACAGACCTCCAAGATAGTGTGGGACGGGGTTGCTGAGGACAGACGGACAGACGGACAGACGGACGGACAGACAGACAGACAGACAGACAGACAGACAGACAGACAGATACCTGTTCCTGGAAACCATCCGTGCTCTTCTGGCCTTTAGTCTGCAACAGGCAGCGAGCGCTCTGGGGCCGCGGGTTGGTGTGGGTCATGACAGCCTGGTTGCTATGGACCATGCCCTGATTGGTGTGGACCATCCCCTGGTTGCTATGCACCATTCCCTGGTTGCTGTGTACCATGCCCTGGTTGCTATGCGCCATGACTTGGTTGCTGTGGACCATGCCCTGGTTGCCGTGGACCATGCCCTGGTTGCTGTGGACCATGCCCTGGTTTCCGTGGACGATGCCCTGGTTGCTGTGGACCATGCCTTGGTTGCCGTGGACCATGCCCTGGTTGCCGTGGACCATGCCCTGGTTGCCGTGGTACTGGGGGTTGGTGGCGGGCTGATGGGATGTGTGGGAGGAGTGGGGGTTGTACTGGGTTTGGTTCCCAGACGGGGACAGAGCCATGGACATGCCGCCACCGGGGTAACCCTGTCCAGGACCAGGATGGCCTGGAAGAGGAACATTTTTGATTGGTTACACTCTGAAATAAAACTATCTATAACAGGTTAAAGTGTTGATTTGAGGAGCATTGTTGGTAGGCATACTTAATTCTACACCGATAGACCTGTGTTGTTACTGGATAGTTGTACGTTCTAAACTGAGTTGACTTCAATTCAACTTTGTATGCAACAGTAGCTTAAGCTGATTTTTGTATGTATTTTTTTGGAAGCTAGCAGTTTGTAATCAACAAAATCAACATATGGTTTAAATCCAGTATGCTCTTTCACCAGCATCCTTTTAAAGATTTGCAAAACAGTGACATCTAGCACAAATACATTATTTGAAGACGTACAATGACCTCATTTTCATGAAAAAAGGGGAAAAGAGACATAATCTCTCTCTAAGTAATTTTGTAAGAGATGGTGGCACTGATCCCCTCAAAATAAGGAGAACATTCAATAAAAAAAAACGTTTTTGGTGGTATCCTACTTGTTTTGTATATCTAGATTCAACCCCCAAATAAATCATAACAGGCTACAAATGAACCATGTATACATGTATTTCCATTTACCTTGAGTCATGTTGCCTTGATACTGTCCAGAAGGAACCACTGACAAGGGCATCGCAGGTTGGTATTGGCCCCCTTTGTTCATCACCCCGTCGTAGCCCTGCTGCACAACCACGCGATGAGGTGTAGTGGACGAGGAGGAGGTAGAGGAGGCGACAATCATGGTGTTGTGTGATTGGTGGGGAGTGTTGTGGGAGTGGGCACTCTGTGGACAGTGGAGAGGAAAGTTTGAGACATTTAAACTTCAGGAACAGAGGAATGGTTATTGGAGTCGCCTAATTATTTGCATTTAAAAACATTAACCCAAGTTATTTCCAAGCTTCAACATCCATAGGCAGAACACTGCCTAAGAGGGCAGAACACTGAGAAAAAAGTCCAGCTCTTACCTTTTTCATGAGGTTGTCAGGTGGGACATCCCTCCGGCCAAGTGAGTATGGAGCCCACTGGTTGCTCCCTGACAGCCCCTCCTGGTCATTATCCAGCATGGCAGCCTGCTGAGAGGGGCTCTGAGAGAGAGACAGAAAAAAAAGGAGAGACACATTGACCATTACTGGAAATCAACATTTTATTTTAGTAATTCAATCATGTATCAACCCATTCCTATCTGAGACAGGTTTATATGATTGTTTTGTGAAATTCAGTTTTTTGTTATACCATAGGGCTGACACAGCTTAGTAAATAGATGTTCTCGCCTAGCTGAAGTAGCGCTATATATTGTGTATTACCTGATAAAGGTGAAAAATGCTTTTTCAGAATAGAATCCAAATATATCACATTCCTTTAGCACCAAAGCCTCTTGTCTCAACCCCTGAGAGCCTGGCTTCATTTTTCAGCAACATTAGAGTAAATATTCACGATGAAATAACCAACAGTGAGTATATCAGCTCATGTTTCATCAGGACTGTGTGGTTTGATTGCAACTGTCAACAGATTCAGATTCAAATGTTGCTGGAGAGGTTGCGCTAGACTTTTTCGCTGCCCGTCATTTTGACGGGCAGGATCGTACAATTTCCGTCAAAATCCATTATTACCCATCGGTAGGCCTGTACACAACTCTGCCGGGGGTGGGGTGGGGGGGGGGAGACAACAGGGGCCTGTTAGCGCCGTGTTATGCATGTCCACTGCACCGCGCACAGCGTAAAGCAAATACTCACAGACATTTCAATGATCTGTTCGGCAAAGTTAGGTTTGGAAACGGTATAATTAACTTTTGGGCGGGCATACATAACACGGCATAACACCGGAGCCTCGCTGCGGGGAAACTGTGGCGCTGTTCTGAGTTTGATCTAATCCGTCAAAATGACGGGCGGCTTTCAGATTTTTCCGTCATTGTTAAAAAAAATCCGTCACAGACGGAACATATTCGGTTAACGCAACCTGGACCCTGAATGGCTCAACTAAGTCACACACACTTCCAAACACTAAAAAAAGAGGGAACAAAATTATTTTTTGATTAAATCTTGTGTGAAATAAAAACCATTACAGTTTGGCACAAAATGGGATTCTTACGAAGCCTCCGACAAACAATGTAGGAACCAGTTTGCGTTTTCAGGTTCTTTTAAGTGTTTCAAGGTCAAAACGGTGACTATGTTTTATTTGTATCAAGGTTATAATAGAAATGGTGGATGTAGACATGCAACGCCCAACAGCTCTATGTGTCAAATATCTCCCAATAGTTTGCTAGGAAACTATTCTCGGATGGCAAAGACAAATCTCTGTTTTGGTTACCTTAAAATGTTGTAGGTGTCTACTTTTGAGTCCAAACACTTGAAAAAACAATCCATCACCAGAATTTGTTGTGGCTGCTACACTTGATGCTACAAGTGGCTTCAGTCATGTTGAAAAAAACATGCCAGAGTTAAGGGCGTATAATACCCAGTGTTTCGATAAGGTATATCGAAATAATAAAAGCAATAATGGCGCAAATTTAAATAATATCTCATGGTTGCAACAATGAGGAATGAGCAATGCCAGTTATTCTTCGTAATTACCGATGTGTGCAGTTATAGAAGGAGAACCAGGGTTTGTTTGTTCTCAGAGGGATACTCACGGCATTAGCAGATGGAGGAGGAGGTAGAGGCAGCCAGCGGCCAACAGGGGACTCATGCTTAGTGTTATTGTAAAGGTTAAAGTTCAAAGTGCTGCTGCGCCCCTGGCCATGACCCCCGCCCTGACAGAGCATGCCCAGCGTGAGCGTGTTGTGCTTTAGGACACCACTCTGATTGGAGAAGACAACATCACATGACATGGGTGAATGCAGGGGGAGGGGGGCGGGGCTCACACAGCGGGATGCAGCGTGGTGATAACACACTGTGAGCTCCACACAAATAAATAAACAACAAAAACACTGATAAAACAACAACAGTGCAGAGTTGCTGAAAGCACAGAGAAATGTTAGCTCGTGATTGGTCAATACAGACAAAGAACATTGTGTCATACAAGAAGCAACCATGGTGGATCAATTAATTCCAACATTACTGTGTAACAATTATATAGTTAGATTTGTACACAAACTATAGTTACATGTGTGGATATTTACAGAAACAATAAGCCAAGTCCGTAACTTAAAACTGATAATTACAAATATCTATTAACATCTATGTCTATTAAATGCTTCATTGTTAGTAACATCGAAAACTCATGTCAATGCCGACATTTGTTGTTTTTTGAAGACTAATAACACACCCATGTACGGAAATGGTTTGGACTGCCAAACCTGACAAACTATTGATCCCTTGATCGGTGTTGATTAATAGACGATATAAGTAGTGACCTGATAAAAAAATAATTATGATCCTTAACAAGTGATTGTGTTAATTCTGATGTACATGTGAACATATCAAACATCGAAAAACATTTTTGTTTCAAGAACCTTTTCTAATATATGCTCCTCTTGTTACTACTCAAGATCAAACTCTTCGTCACAATTCAGATTTTGTTGAATTGTGTTTCAAGACAGGATTTCTTTGGGCACATATCCAGTAGTGAGTGTGCAGAAGGTCAGGCTGACAGAGTGACAGTGTGGATGGGACACACATGCAGCCGGACACATCTAGTCAACCTTACAACACAGACTTACACAGATACAGTACAGACAAGGAGGGCTTCTGAATGCTGTGTGTGCATGTTGGTGTTTGTGTGTGTGAGTGTGTGTGTGTTTGCATCTCCCTTTTCACTGTTTCTGCATTGCATTGACGTACCCTGTCCAATCGTTTGGCCTCTATGTGCCTAAGTAGCTGTTGCCTCCAATCGGCAGGCATCCTGGAGGTGATGTCTTCAGGCTTCTGTGGTACGCCAGGTCTTACTTTGATGGTGTCTTCAGATGGTTTCTCTGGGCAGGTTGCCAGAGTGTAGTCAGGGGGCATTTTCTCTAGCAGGGCAGCCATGGTGGGACGAGCTGACACTGGACGGGCCTGAAGATTATTATTTTATAAAGACGATAAGAAATTAAGTTGGACTTGAGAGTGATACAATTAATAGCTGCACTTATCAATATAGTTGTTAGTGCAGTGTATATTTTTTAAACAATGGTAGAAAAAGGACTATTAAGTATGATAGGGACCAACCCACTGAGGATTAGCACCAATTAAAATCCCTAGAGCCAAGCTATTAGCATGGCTAACAGTTTAGGGCTGTCAAATAAAAAAAAATGATTGAATGACTTAATAAAAAAAAAAGGGAAACAAATCTTATTGATTAAACCAGTGGTTCCCAAACTTTTTCTGTCAGGCCCCCCCTTTGGAGAAAAAAAAAGTCGGGCCCCCCCAACAAAGGTCAGGCTCAGTGGCGGCGCCAGAGATTTATTTTGGGGGTGCTGTGGGGTAGCTTGACGTTTCATAGAGGGTGCTCAAACATTTAGGGTTTCCCATTAATGTACCGGTCGCTAGAGTGGAATTTTCTACTGCAACATTCCCCACGCATATACACAACGTACCCGCAACTGTTACAATGAAGGCTCGATAATCAGCTCACAGCATATAGGTGTAAGCAGGGGTAAAGTGCTATTTTTATAGGTGGTGTGTGGACCTTACAAAGGGGGATCTGCGGGCAAGCTCCCCCGGGAAGATTTATTTTTAAATATTGAAGTTAAATGCATCAATCTGGTGCATTTTGAGAGCAAAATGAAGAGATCTATGGATACCTCTCTCAACACCCATATGAAACAGAACTGTAAACTTTTTCTTTATGGATATTTTACAAATCACCCTTTTAAACTTTATTCTTTTTTAACTGTCATATAGTATTTCATACCTGTTTTTCATTTATTCTCTTATTTTTTTAGAACTATAATGATCATATAAACGTGTGCCTCGGAAATAATTGTTTCCATTAATGGTGACCAAAACATTTGAGACCCACTGAGATAACACTGAGAGAGTCCTTTAGCTCACTGAGTCTCTCAGTCTGACAGGAGAGGACTCTCCTCCACTTTGTTGTTGAAAAAACTCCTTATATCCGTTATCGTAGCTCGCTAGCACCAGAAGCTAACAACAATGATATCCGGTACCGGTGCGCTCTCTCTCGCGCACACAAAATGGCTCGTTTCACACACACACAGAGCCAAGCTTCAATGAAACACAGAGACCCAGACGTAATAGTACTGTATCATATTATTTTTGAATCAATAATTTTTCAAATTATGATTATTTTTTTTTTTTAATAACCATTTTCCCTCCTGGTCTCTCGCGCACCCCCTGTTATGCCTCTGCGCCCCCCAGGGGGGGGGGGGACGGATGGACTTTAGGAACCACTGGATTAAACATTTTTTTAAATGTATTATAATTATTAATTTAAAAATGCTACTGTAAATTGCTGGGCATTGAATAACACTATCTTTGTTGTATAACAAATATTTCTTCCACACTGTCAGCCATTTAGAGGGTTCCACATGAAGTGATTTGCTTATCTGACCAGCATGCTCCTCGATACCTCACCTCACCTGGGACTATTTTTGGAAAGTCTAACTTGGTGCAAATCCAGAACATGCTGATGGGATTATTTATGGATGTAGGAATGCCAGGGGGTCTTGGGGATATGACAGAAGCAAAGGACACACCTGCGCTGCTCTGCATAGCCTGCTGCTACATTGACCTGGACCAAGGTAATTGGTGGTTCCACTCAGTCATATACATACTTTAATACCTCAATCCTCTATTATTAAGTAGGCTATTTGTCAGTATCTTCCATATTACCCAAATAGGGTTTCATTTTCAATCTACTTGGAAAAGGGTGGGAAATACATGGTTTTGTAAGGAGACAGGATGTAGACCTTCAGTCTCCAGTATCAAAGTCTTGTTCCGCGTTAAACCAACACCCTCTTGATGTTACTTCTGTTTTCAAAAAGCCAAGATGGCGGTAGCCAAAATACAAATCTTGAGGATTCAAAATGGTGGTCCATAAAACAAATGCGCGACTTTACGGTGATAACGTCCACTTCTTTTATTCAGTCTATTCTGTTAATGTAAAAGTACATTTACTAATCAATACCGGATAAAGTCCTGGAACAACTTGTGATGAGGGGCCCCTAAGCAAGGCAGTGGGCCCCTACACTGCTCCCCAGGTCGTGTATATAATAGCTGCTCAGTGATCCTTATACTAGGGGGCGCACGGACAAAAATAAATATTGTGATCTAGGAGCTGGAGAGGGGCCAGTTTGCCCTCCTGAGGTGTCCTTGAGCAAGGCACTCAACCCTCAACTGCCTAGGGCGCCTTACCATCTGTAGCGCCCTCGCTCTTGATTAATGTATGTGTATAGGTCTTGTTTATGCATGTGTGTATTTCGGGTGTAATGTGTTAAAATTACAGAGTGAAAATTATACTCCCAAAAAGGGATTAATAAAGTGTCTTTTAATTGCTTTAATTGATACATGCCTCACACTTTACAAGGGGATATTATGGGATTGCAATTTAAAACAAATTAGTGACTTTAAGTGGGACAAACATGCAAAGACACAGAGCTTAAACAATTTACAAAGGCATTTCCTGAGAAATGTTACCTGAGATGCTCCATAAGTCTCAGTGCTGTAGCTCCTGGCTGACAGGGGGCGGCGCTGAGTAAGGCTCTTTGTTGGGTAACCAATCATGGGCTTCTTTTGTTCATGGTAAGTTGTATAGTCGTCATCGTAGCGGCCGTTTCTCTTATTGTGCATCATCTGGCTCTGGCTGTCGGACATGTTGGAGATAGCAGAGTGCTCCATGGCGGAGGAGTAGGCCAGAGCCCGACCATAAAGAGGGGGGTCAGCCTGAGGACAAGAGAGTTTACTTCTATAACTCTTACGGACCTCTACATTTCACCAGAAATGTATTTTTGGAGGATGCACGATACAGTATAAATGTAACCGACAGCTTTTCTGTAGGTCCTATTGATTGGATACATTTATTTCTTGTTTTTTAATACTAAAACACTGAAAATAAGCATTATTTAGCCAACAACAGATCTCTTACCTGCTGTCTATACTGAGCTTCCTGCAGCGCCTCCTGTTGGGCTTCATGGACTCTGCGGAACAAAGCAAGCTCTGTGGAGCTCACCAATGAATCTGCTCTTCTCAAAAACCCTGGCCTGGAGCGCTGTGATGGGATTGGCTGCTGATGCTGGCTGGGCGGACCATCCGGATTTATTGGTGATTGGGGGAAAGAAAACATCTCCAGTGGTGGATACGCCCGATACCGAGGGCTCACCAGCTCCTTTGGTAATGTCTTCCCCGGTTGATTGATGTACTCCAAGGCTTTCGATGAGTGGTTGACATAATCTGGTGTGTTGGGGAAGGGGGGAGGGACCCGGCGGTCTATGGTCACCTGATTAGTTAGAATAGTAACAAGTAAGACAATGAGAAGTTATAGGCATTGCAGGCACAACTGTTGCAATGTATTTATATTTTAGTTGAGTTATTTTTGCAAGAAGATTGTAAATTATATGAGTGACTTAAAAGCCCCTGGAAATTATCTTTGCTGACTGCCGAAGGTTTATCTTTTCACTTTGCTGCAGGCAACTTTAACACTTCAGCTATCCGAAATACAAATAGTCAAACAAATGAGCACTGGTGGGATAGTGGAGTAATTAGCAGTCAAAGTGCCAGATATTTCCCTCAGGAGTTTGTACCCAAGAGCAGAGCTACTGTATAAGAGAATAAATATTAGCCTGGGTTCCAGAGACACAACTCGAAATTAAACAATGTTGCTCTTTAACTATTGGATGTTTAATAGATATAAAAACACTTAACTAACTAGCTCACCATACAGGTAAATGATCTGTCAATGTGGTATTCACAACTGTTTTCTGCTGCCCTCAAGTGAACAAAATGATAAGGATGACAGTC
Organism: Pseudochaenichthys georgianus; assembly: GCF_902827115.2. Lineage (NCBI taxonomy): Eukaryota > Metazoa > Chordata > Actinopteri > Perciformes > Channichthyidae > Pseudochaenichthys > Pseudochaenichthys georgianus. Next base: position 24,796,466 of record NC_047506.1, on the reverse strand, counting down.
ATTGCAGGTTGAAGATTGAGCTGCTGACCTGGGGGTTGTAGTTGTGGTCGAAGTGATAGGCCTTATGTGGGATGGCAGGTTTCTGGTTCTGTCCCGACTGGTTGCTGCCGCCGTGTCCTGGGAAGATCAGGTCATCGTCTAACATGGGGGCGGACTGTGACCGTGACATGTTGGTCTGCTCCATTGACCCGACAAACTCTTGACGGTCCAAACTAGTCTGTTGTTCAATGGAAGTACTGTAGCTGTCCACAGGAATGCTGTTGAGAATAGCAAGATAAATCAGCTACATCTTTGCAATCCTTTGAACTACTTACTTAACATGTTGCTTCTCTTATTGTTAGGAAAACATAACAGCAAACCTACCTGTAGACCTTGTAAGAGCCAATGTCAATCTCATCGATACTCTGTGACTTCTTAAACTTAGATCTCGTCTCCCTCATCATGGGGGACAGGCGGTCCGAGCTTTTACTCATCACTACGGTGACCTTGTTGCCTCCGCTAACATTTAGCTGATCCTTCCTGTTCTGATCCCCTTGATTGTCGTGGTACGTCCAGCTGCCGGGCAAAGGCCCTGCACCTTGTTCCAGCCTTGGAGCCAAAAACAGGTAAAGTGTTAAAAATAGCTTAACTTGACTAGTGTTGTAGAAGCAGAACAAATAAAAAGATTGCTGACACAGTCCTTATGCCTTGAACCAAAAATGAACAAGGGGTTCCAGGAGCGTCATAATGATATGAAGCATATAATTATGCTACTATTTTGGTCTAGATTATTATATTACAACCAACATCAGTTGGTTTGTAATACAGCAATGACACTCAGAGATTAACATGAGTTATTAGGGCTGTAGATAATAACTACTGTCATTACAGGTGTATCACTTTATCAATCAAATTATTAACATTAAATTAAAATGTAAGTGTTTTAATTTAAATTATTTAAAATCCGAAAGTTGTCATATTTTGTGAATCTGCATCAAGACGGACAAATCAAAACCATAATTCCCCCAGCCTGATGTATAATATAAATGCACATTTCAGGACCATGTGAGCTCCAATCAGTTACCTTTGGTCAATGTCCTTGCGATCAGGGTTAGGACTGGATGTGGGCGTCAGGTCCAGTTTGGAGGGAAAAGCGGTTCGGTCCTCCAGGGGACTGGGGGTTCTGGTCCAGTTCTGCCAGGGATTCTGGGAAGAATGTCCGGATGATTGTTGGTCATTGTCCGGAGTGGAGCGTTGGTTGCCGTGGAAGGGGAGCGTCTGAGTGTCCAGCTCCAGAGGAACCCCTACGATCCGCTCCTGCCTGAGGAGGGGGCGCCGCCCGTGTGCTGACTGGCTGCGGGGTTTGGAGCCCAGCGGGGGGTTTCCCTGACTGGTTAATGAAGGGTCCATAGGAGACTCCTCAGCATCAAATCCTGTGTTGTCGTAGTGCGGGGCCTCAGCCCAATCAAAAGGCTCGCTCAGTGGGCGTCGATCCCCGCGCTGCTGCAGGGTTCCTGATGGAGGGGTTTCTCTCTGAGATAGCAGGGGCTTGGAGTCAATGGGTTTGGGGAAGGACTGAGCCAGTCTGAAAAGATACAGAAGATTAAACACTAATTATGCCGTGGAAGATAATGAAAATGGACTGAAATATACTACATTACTATGTTCTGTATATTTAATCTGAGACGATGGGCACTAAAACAGCAGACCTTTCTGTCCCTATCTCTGATGTCTCTCTGGAAGATCAATTTGGCGAACAACCATGTTTGTTGTAACTAATGTTTCCGAGAGCAGCCTTGAACCGAAAACATTAGTGCTTTCACCGCCACTCGCAATTTGCAAATACCACATTTTGCACTGACAAAGGAACAAGTGTACAGATAACCATCTGCACATCTCCCCAGGGCTTGTGAAATGACAACTTGAATGTCAAAAAATACCAAAGCGAGCATTCAACCTGCAGGGACTCCTTAGAACAAGGAGAGGCAAAGGAAGAGTGGGGACAAAGAAATATGTTTTTGACATTATTATAGATGTACTATGCCATTGATAATGGAAAAGGTCACTGTCGCACAAAATATCTGTTCAGGCCCTGTGGTGTCAGAGAGAAAGAACATAGAAACAAACAAATCAAACCAAGGCTATGAAAGTATTGAAGGTTCAGATCACTGAAAGTACTAGCTTAGAGTTTTTTGGTCATTTTTAGCCGTTGCATATTACTAAGTCAATATTTTCAAGGTTTTAAACTAGTACAAATTAGTAAATAAATAGAGATATAGCAATGCTGTGATAGTGAAATACTGTTAAAGCAGTATTGGAAAGTATTGGAAACAGAACTTTAAAACTGTATATTTATTTTTAAAATGACCTGCTGGGGTTACTGTACAGTCTATGGGCTAACATCTTGATTTTTTTAGGCTTTACTGAAAACGCCGATGTTGTTAACTTCAACATTTGTGATTGCAACTCAGTAACAAAAGGCTCTTTGTTACATTACAAAGCTATATTTAACTCCAAATCTGTCAAACTCCATCACAAGTACAGTGCAATCAAGGTACCAACATCCGTAAAAAGGACCAAGCTTCTTTATTTGCTTCTTTTTATGTGTCATTGTGAGAAAAAAAACTTTTGATAGTACAAAAGATGGGACTGGACAGCTTTGAAACAGAGCAGAGCGAGAGAATCCAGAAGAGGAGTCTGCAGCATCCTAATGAGCCTCTCTGACCTTGACTAAGCGAACGGAGGGATGAGGAAGACACAGAAAGATGGAGGGAGGAGAGGATGGATGGAGCGATAGGATAGCTGGATGAGATAAATGATAGATAGAGGAGACTGGACTGGAAGGAGAAGGAGAGATGATGGATAGTCGGAGGGGTGTGATGAAATTGAACATGAACAGGCGTGTGTGTACCTGTTGGTCCAGTGTGTTTGAGGCGTCTGGTCCTTGCTTGGGGCGGGCAGGGCGGGAGTGTGTGGATGTGCGTGAGGGTGTGCGTGTGCGTGTGCGTGTTGGTGTTGGTGAGAGTGTGCGTGTGAGTGTGTGTTCCCTGGTGGGTTGGAGGAGCCGGAGGAGCCCTGTGAGGGAGAGTAGTCGGAGTAGGTGGCTGAGGAGCCGCTGTGGTTCAGACAGTGGAGTTTATCCACCTCCTCTTCTGTAGACTCTGGACGGAGACACAGAGACAGACAGGGAAAAATGTCAAATCCTTTTCACTCTGATAGCCCTCTTTCACAGAGAGTGCCCTTTTCTGAAAAAATAACCACTTGTCTGTATCTTATACACCTGGATTTGATTGATTTAATCAAATACTAGTCCATGCATTTGTTACTTCAAGGCTGGATTATTTTAACTCCTTATTATCAGGGTGTACCAAGAAGTCAGTCAAGTCGCTTCAGCTGATTCAAAATGCTGCAGCTCTTGTACTAACCAGAGTTAGGTAAAGGGACCACATTACTCCTGTTCTGGCTGCCTTACACTGGCTCCCTATAGAACACAGGATAGAATTTAAAATTCTTCTTCTTGCCTACAAAGCCCTTAATGGGCAGGCGCCATCTTACCTTAAATAACTCATTATACCCTACTGTCCTACTAGGGCATTGCGTTCCAAGAATGAATTGTTCCTAGAGTCTCTAAAAGTACAATGGGAGCCAGAGCCTTTTCTTATCAAGCTCCACATTTGTGGAATCAGCTTCCAGTTTGTGTTCGGGCGGCAGACACCCTATCCGTTTTGTAAGAGTGCGCTTAAGACCTTCCTTTTTGATAAAGCTTATAGTTAGGGCTGATTAGATTCAGCCCCTAGTTTTGCTGATATAGGCTTAGTTTGTCGGAGGACATCTTACTTCTTCCTTCTCTCTGTCTATACCCGTGTACTCTCATGTTCCGATTAACCCAGCTTCCCCAAATGTCTTTCTTTTTGGTGTCTATATACGCCGGGATCCGGAGTCATGGATGATCCTGCGGTCCTGTGTCCTGGATCGCGAGCCCTGGATCTTGAGTCGTGGCTGTGGTCCTGGATCATAGGTCCTGGATGTATATCCTCGTGGATTCATCTTCCCATTATACACACATGCATTTCCAAACATTTGGACTATGTTGCAAATGTATTATCTTTTCAATTTACACACGGCATCTATTGCACGTCTGTCCGTCCTGGGAGAGGGATCCCTCCTCTGTTACTCTCCCTGAGGTTTCTCCCATTTTTCCCTTTAAACTGTGGGTTTTCTCCGGAAGTTTTTCCTTGTACGAGGTGAGGGTCTAAGGACAGAGTGTGTCGTATTGTCATACTGATATTCTGTACACACTGTGAAGACCACTGAGACAAATGTAACATTTGTGATATTGGGCTATATAAATAAACATTGATTGATTGATTGATAGGCGAAGCAGGCCCAGCTCGAGGCGTAGAGGCGCTCCGGTCTCTCCGCGATATCCCCGTGGTAAAACGTCCTCGGCACCGTAGAGCACGACAGGTGGAGCAGGTGGATACAGGCCTCCGCTACAGCAGGTGTAAAGCAGGCCGCAGCCAGAACGCGAAGCCGCTCCGGTCTCTCCGTTACGCCCCCGGGGCAAAATCTCGCCAGGACAGCAGCACACGACAAGTGGAAGCAGGTCCCCGCCACAGCACAACTGGACAAGTGGAAAAAGGGGGCCCCAGCCTGAGCAACAACGTGCAGCCGCTCCGTCTCTCCGCGACTTCCCGGGGAAAAAAACCTCCCCACAGCCTCCTCTCCACGCTCCGTGAGGCGGATGAGAAAATGCACTCCACTCGCTCTGATCGAGCCTGTACCACTCTGCTGTGTGGTACAGGGTGTGTAGTGGACGTTTCTGTTGACCTCTATAAAAGAGGTCAACAGAAAATACCTCAAAGAAACATGGCATCAGCTTAACACTTAGGTGTTAACTCAACCAACTGACCAATATGGGGTGGAAGACTAAAGCCGCCCAGCTGTATAGGCCAGTGCACGTAGGACAGGGTCGGTGCTCGATGACTGGTGAGTTTTCCATTCTTTGCTCGATCTTCTTCTCTCTCTTTCGCTCTCTCAGTTGTTTATCCTGCTCGCTGAAGAGAAAAGGATGACAGTCAGGAGGCGAGGCCGCCTTATTTAAGGTGGGCTTGCTCGCGCACTCAGGTAGGCCTGTGCCGAGCGCCAGCTACGTTTAAAGATATCGCAGTAGGTGAACGCTCGCATAGTAAGATCAGGGGTACTACCTCAAGGGGTAGTACCCATAGAGTCCAGTAGAGGGTGGAGCCTGTGAGATATAACAAACTGTTTCGTTCAGTCGACTGGATTAAAGCAGTCAATTATTCAAAACAAAAGCAGATTTTGATAGGGCAGGAAAATAAGCTTTGGGTGCATAATTTAAACTTTAGTATACCTCTGATGGAACCGAGGCCTTCAGGGCAAAATAAGTAAAAGCTGAACACTTTCTCTTCAGATTCACTGTAGAGGTTTATGGTGTTTCCTCCCACTCTGAAATTAATCCGCTTACCACCATGACTAATTAGTGGACACTATTACAACATGCCCCACAGCGCTTCACAATAGACCGCATTAAATTACTTTGTGTGTGTGCACCCATGTGTCTTAACTAATGTGTTTGAGCCTTTGTGTGTTTCTTTTTTACATTAAACCATCTCATACAGTACCTTTCTTGTCCTTCCCCAGCAGCACCACCTTTGGTTTGTACATAGGGGGCTCCACCAGGGTGGGCCTCATGTCAGAGATACGGATGTCGTTGGGAGAGCCGCCCATAGAGTCCTGCAGAGAAACAAAACACACAGGGTCACATCAGGTAGCTACAGCACAGACACAAACACAGCCCACTTAGGGGTTAGAATCACCCAAATAAAATATTTAAGGTAACACATTTTCAACCTCATAAATAATATAACCATGACACTTTAGCCTGTTTATATCTGTAAAGCTGGTGTAGTGGAAAGCTTTAAATAATATAAACCACAGTAGAGGTCACCAGATGTGCTTTGAAATGGAAAACTTGGTCCCAGTTTAGTTGTAATTTGCAAAAACACAAGGAAGGACACAAATACACACATTTGTTATGTTTACATGTAACCCAATCTAGTACTCTGATCCACGTAGCATCCTACCGCTTAACGTTTAATATTTTGTTTAGATATACAATTATTCTCATTGTCCGGGTAAATGTAAATCACCTGAAATGAAACACATGAACGTAAAAAACACAAAAACATGAATATGGATTTACAAGGTGAAATAAATATGGTATCAATGTCCCAAGGGTGAAAAAACATCAAATTGAGCACAAAGCCAAAACTATATTGACATGTGCTGTGTGAGTTTGTGTGTAAATGTGTGTGTGTGTGTGTGTGTTTAGCACTCTACAGTAGGTGACAAACCTCAGAGCTCTCTGTCAGGTCCTCTTTGTCCTTCCTCTTAGGAATGTCAATGCCAGAGTTATGCATTGATCCCTGATCCATTAGCTGAGACTGAGAGAAGTCCTGCATCTCTCTGTCTATCACCTGGAACACACACACACACACACACACACACACACACACACACACACACACACACACACACACACACACACACACACACACACACACACACACACACACACACACACACACACACACACACACACACACACACACACACACACACACACACACACACACACACACACACACACACACACACACACACACACACACACACACACACACACACACACACACACACACACACACACACACACACACACCATTCATTTGTGCTGCTCTTATACCTTTATGATCACAGGTATCAATCCTACAGACACACTGATGTATTGTATGGTGTGGTATGGTGATGTTTTTTTTTGTGTGATACAAACAATATTCATTTTCAGGATATGCATGAGAAATCATATTTTTTACATATAACGGGAAAAAATACGAAACAAAACCTGTGAGGCTTGGAGTGTGTGTTTCCTACCTCTTTGGGAGGAAGGGGCCACGGTGGTTCATACTCTTTGCTGAGGTGTGTGTGTTCCATGTTGGTTCCTGCTGATGTGGCAGTGCCTGTGCTCAGCTGGTGCTGGTGCTGGTGCTGGAGTTGGTGCTGATGCTGGTGTTGGTGCCCATGCCCGCCGTGTACACTTTTACCCACTAGGCTTTGCACTGACTTGACCATGTTCTTGAGGTCCTCAGGGTAAGGTGTCGGGTAGCGCTTAAGGTTAATCTCCACCTACACACAAAAAAGTTAATATGTTAGGAAACACAGGCAAAATGACACAAAAACACGCAGCAAGCGTTTAGTAGATATGGTAGAAAATAAGTGTCTGTGAAACGTCAAAACATTTAAAATAAGACATACATTCTGATTGTTATGTTGTGGTAGTTTTTTGAAATGTGTCATACTCACATTACGTTACTGACAGATCAATAATGTTTCATACACATACTAAGCTTCTTTAAGTAGGCACTAAACTGAGCATTTCAGACAGTAATAGTTTTTTTGTAAACTTAAGGCATGTAAAAATTTCAGGTATTAACATTGAAATTAGATTTATATTGTCCCAATTAGGAACAGATATTTTGTTATGTATGGGTATATTTTTGAGTCAAATTCCTTGTATATGCAGTTATGTACACATACTTGGCCAGTAAAGCTGACTCTGATTCTGATTAAACATTTGAACATTGGCACAAAGATTGTGCCTTTCATGTATTAGAAATGGCTCTAAATAGTATAAGATCCATAAGCTTTAGTGTTGGAAATATGAGATGTAGCATCAGAGATAAAGAAACACCACAGTTGCCAAATTGATCCAAATCTATTTAAGAATCTGAGAGTGAATTAATAAAACAGTTGGGGGTGCTTCAGCTGCCAGCCGGTTAACGCTGGCTTTGCAGAACTTGAATATAAAGCCCTGATGCCTCATGTAACCCCCGTGCTCCGATACTTCAGAGAGAGAAAAACGGTCAGACAGACAGAAACACAGAGAAACAGAGCTGACCTTGACCTTCCCAGAGTTGTCTTCCTCTTCTTTCTTGTCATCAAAGTCAAAGGCCACAGTCATCCTCTGCTGCCTCTGCTCCTCCCACAGGATGGGATTAAAGCTGTCACTGTCCGACTGGTAATCTGGAAGCACGACCAACAACACACACCAAGGACAGGGTTAAAACCGTTGTCAAACATGTGTGTGCAGATTGTTAGACACACACTTCCACATTCAGCTCAAACGTATATTTACAAACCCACAAATCACACACATTTAGGCCCATAGCTTCAGAGCACATGCTGCAATGTATTATTGTTGTAATATTGCTATAGTGTGATAAAAACAAATCATTCTCTGGCCTTTTGTTTCATGTCTATCCACACACATAGACATACAGACACACAGTTTGTACCCTCATCGTGTCGCGGTTGCTGAGGAAACATGTAGTTGGTCAAAACCTTCTGTTTGGTTTCAGGGTGGGCTTCTGTCTGCAGCGGGATCAGAGCCTTGGACTGCAAACACAGACACACACAGAAGTAGAATTTACCATTTTACCTAATATTCATAAAGGGGAGACACAAATTAGAATTGTGTATTCAATGAGTTGAATAAATTGTCAAATGCCTCTTTAATTTGCATGATCGACTCATAAAACACATTGACTGACATCGATTAAAATAGTAATGCGATAATATAAAATAGTAATGCGATAATATATTATCGCATATATATATATAGCAAATCAAACTACATTAATGCATTGCTGTTTTGGTATATGAATGAAAGAAAACCATTCATTAAACTGTAACACATTCTGCTGGTTCATTTGAATAAAAAAGTGCAAATGACATTGCTTAATGTGAGTTTCTGTTGCAACATTTGCATATTTGAGTGCCAACTTTAAGCAAAAGACTGAACAAACTTTCCTTGATTGCATTTGAATTTCAAATGTTGTTATTTCTAGAGCTGTTTAAAAAAGATTGACTTAGATTTCAAATGATCTGACTTTGATGTAACTTTAAATGTCATATGAAATGTTAAAATTCATAGTAGTTATAACAAAATAATATAGAACAATAACGCTTCATACTTAATGGACACCACTGACTGCATCATACAGTAGAGTGAGATTGTTATCGGCAGTATTTCTGCGTACAGTTAAATGCAGTAAATTATTTAATAAAGCAAGTCATCAACTCATCATTGGGCCTCAGAAAACTAAACATGGCCGGCCAAAAATAAAGATAAAGGGAACAGTAAACATAATTCTGCTAAAGGTAATAACCAACCCTTCCTGCAGATGTTTAACTTAAAATGTTTTCCTTGGAGATAAAGGAATAATGCACTTGCAACAGAGGAAGGAGACATTGGGTTTGCCTCACAGGCGTTTATAATCAATATGATAAAACGGAAGAATTCACAGATGAATACCTCTTACAATTAGTCTGAGTCCACATAGGGCCTGGTTTACTTATATAAAAACTGAAGCTGTGTGTGTTTGTGCTGCATACTGTACTTGTTAGTATGTACACTCTCTCCTGGTGAAATGATGAGGAAGAGATACCTGATTGTCAGAGAGCCAGAGAGCTGCCAGGTCCTTCAGCTTGGTAAAGGTAAACGGTAGATTCTTTAACCTGAGAGAGAGACACAGAAAAGGAGGGAGGGCGGACGATGGGAGAAAGAAAAGAGAGATGTTTCTTGTGCCCACGCACTGTACAGCCTGCAGAGCACGTAACCATGGCAACACACTCACCATCCCCATGGAAACTGCAGGCCGTGAGAAGTGCTACATAATCAAAACGGCCATTGATAAAATGTTGTGTGTGTGTGTGTGTGTGTGTGTGTGTGTGTGTGTGTGTACCTGTTATCACTCAGGTTAAGGACTCTTAGTTTAGTCATCTGTCCAATCTCATCAGGAAGAAACTCCAGTTTGTTGGAACGCATTGACATTACCGTCACGTTCTTACAGTTACCGATCTGAGAGACACACACACACACACACACACACACACACACACACACACACACACACACACACACACACACACACACACACACACACACACACACACACACACACACACACACACACACACACACACACACCAACTAACTATCAGATCACAATACGATTAAGTCTATTACTGAATACACACCTTAGAACAAGCGACATTACATTTACAGTTTTAAGTACTAGAGATTTACTGGATCAATGGTTGGGTCTTTAAAATGTCTGAACATCTGTAAAAGTAGCAAACTAAATAGAATCTTTAATTGCTATTTGACCAACTGTAGAGAATCACATACATACTTAAATTATGTTCATAGAAATAAATGAAAAACAGTACATTTTCATAATTGATACTCTCTTTCGTGCACTGAGGATGTGTAAAGGTTCTTTATACAGTATGTTGATTCCTCCTACCTCCCGGGGCAGCTCTATGAGGAAGTTCTCGTCAGCAGCAAACGTCCTCAGGTTGTGCAGGTAGCCGATAGTGGGAGGCAACGACTCCAACTCATTACAACTACAGTCAAACTCCTCCAAAAGAGACAGACTGGAGGAAAGGAACAGAGGCAGAGAGGAAGAGATACAGAGAAAATGACAGAGAAAAGAACATTATTCTGCAATATCTCAGCTGAAACCTTACAAAACTTACTCAGGTATTATTAGATAAGGATAGTGCTACTCTTTTTTTTCATATTTCCATCAAATCCTGTGAAAAGACTTAACCAAGAATGGATTCATCCAACTGTCAAGAATTGTCCGTGTAGATAAAGCCAGAGTCCAAAAGTCATTGAAAACACATCAATGAGCCACAAGTTGCACTGAATCAGATGTTCCTTTATGAGATATTCCCACAAACACCAGCCTGTGGTGTAAAATATTGAAAATATATCTATATCTGTTTGAGGAAACTTCAGACCTTTTATATAATAATAATAATAATAAGATTTAAAGCAGGTCTTTAGTATGAGTTAATGGGCTGAGGACTACAGACAGGATATTGAGAGAAGGACTTACACATTGTTGGTTTGTTTCATTTTGTGGGATTTGTTGACAATAAGAAACATTTAGAATGAATCCAATCACATCCTGTTACATGTCATGATACATAAAAGCGTTACATTAGAAGGAGAGAGTGATGGGAGAAGGAAAAGATCATCCGTTGAAGAATAGGTTAATAAATTGCATCACAACCAACCAAATCCATCTTTGTCACTTGTAATTCGGTCTGAATTGTTGACCCCCTATCATTCCCCCTCCCCCAATGTATCACCTATTGATGTCTAAAATTCTTCAACATGGATCTCAACTTCTTCACACCACCAAGATTCACAGTAACATCAGCGGCAGGCCCTCTACAGGACCCCCTGACCCCCCCTTGACTGCCATCAGTGGCCTAGCAGCCCGCTAACAGCAGGCTAATGCTAATGAGACAACACTTTTACATTAATGTACTGTCACTGTTAACATTGCATTAGTCTGCCATTATTATCCCCAGTGGACCTGGACCATCTGGGCCACCATACGGGCCGACGGGAGAGTCGGGGGAGGTTCACATCCTACTTTAAGATGTATGCCTTCTTTATTATGTTCTCCTCAGCATTGTTTGTATTCCTACCTCAAATAATGAAAATGCCTCCTGCTACTCCCACAAAAACAAAGTGTACCAAATATAATATTTAATTTGTCTACTATCTGACCCCAAGCTCTATAAATCTACCCATTAGGAAACATAGTTGCTCAGTGGGTTGTCACAAGGTCACTTTTAGACACACTCGTTTAATATCCTTCTTTCTGTAGGATAAATGCTTTTGTTTAGGTTTTCACAAGGTGATAGGGTTACTCAGCAAGAAACTTACAGTCATACTTCACCCCCAAAATGAACATGGGATGTATATAAATTATTCATCCTGTGTTACCCTTACATTTGTGAAGAAAACTCGAGTTTTTCTCGCATACCTCCATGGTGATCAAAGTATCCATGAACTTTGGTAAAGCGGGGCTGCATTCAAAAACAGCAAATCTATATGAACACATTCAGTTGCAACTTCACATCCAAATCCAGGTCTAATGTATCTAGTGAAATGCTCTCTACTTCCAAAGCACATGTTTTTCTGCTCAAAGACTTTTTGTTAGTATTTAAGCAGTGTTGCTGTTGTTGAACATGGACCACACTTACTTTAATCAATAAAGAATGCTCTCATTCTTTGATTCTATGTTCACTGTGGAGGCATGCGGGACGTTTTCTATAGGAATTCATGGTAATACAGGGTTAATCGTTTGTACAGAAAGTGTTATTTTGGAGGTAAAGTAAAACGCAGCCTGAACACTAAAGGTAACATCTGGTTAAAGGATTCAGCTCATGTAATGCATTACAGTCCACTCATAGAGAGGAGCCTACAGTAGTTACCTGGTGTAAAATATTCTTGCCCATTTTGAAGCTGTGAATAATAACCTTAAAACATACTTGAATATGTAACTGCACTGCTTATTGGATTATATATAATCCACAATGGGCTGTACATCAATACAGACAAAAATATGCTGATTCAGCCCTGTGTATTTAAAGCATACACAGTAAATACCCCGTTGTACTAACGCAGATAGAATACAATGTAGAGTTGGTTGAAGTACAGGCACAGGTACAATTATCACATGTATCATTAATAAGCAACACTTAGGGGTAAGAAGATGATCATTTGCAGGTGTTTCTGGTTGAATCAGAGGAGAAGCAATGGATCTACAGAACTACTTATTGAGGCTGAAACCTGGGATTTGTTCAGGAAGACAAAATGTTTTCAGAGCGTTCAGATACAAAAGTGTTTTTGGGAGTTTCATTTAAATCAATGAATGTAAAATAGTCGTACAAATATAATCCATCATAGATCATCTTATTCACACAATGTTCCAGGAGACTACTCAAACAGCAAGAAGGAACAGAACCAATTGACTCCAATTAAATTCATATTTATCCTGCTTTAGACTTTGCTGTGTTACTTTCTCCCAATCTCTAAAAAAACCAGCAAAAAGACTCAATGAAAATACTTCTGTTTACAATTATTAAAGGTGGGGTAGGTAAGTTTCAGAAACCGGCTCGAGATACACTTTTTGTTATATTCCATGGAATGCTCTTAACATCCCGATAGCAATAAATATCTTAAGTGCTTTGACAAAAAATCCATAAAAAAATCTGTCATCTGTGGAAGCCGTAATACTGTAAAAAGCACGAACAAACCGTTTAGCCGGCCCGCTAAACGGATTGGATTGCCACCCTGTCTGTCAGCCTTCCATCTCGTGCACACACAAATGTATCTCGTGCCCTCATTGGGCGTGCCGTAATTGGGCGTGTATTGCGCGTTCATGTGTGTTGGAGGAGGTGCTCTGTAAGGAAGTCTGAAGGAAGGGGCGGATTCTTTTCGGCTGTGTACTTTCAAATTTTAGTGCACTCGAGCCGGTTTATGAAACTTACCTACCCCACCTTTAAAAGGTTGTCTTTCAAAAGCAACTTTAATCTGAACTGTGATGGCTTATAATAAGAATTATTATCATGAAATTACAGTAATAATTTTACATGCAATCATTTGTGTCTCCAATCCATATTCAATTAGAAAATTAAGATGTTATTCAAATGTTAGGTCCACATTTTGATTTTTTTTCCCTTCAATTTTGCATGTCATTTGGATACATTTTAAATGCTTCCCACAGCCCCAGCTAGTTTTGAGCGTGTCTGTTTGTATTTGTAACGCAGCTGAACATCTATCTGTCTCTGAACGCAACCCTGGATCCAGTAGGCTAATGTTACTCACCCGTGCTTGGGCTTCGGACTAATGCCACGGCAACGCAGCAAACACAACACACAGAACGGCCCAATCATGAGCCAGCATAACAACACAGCAGCTAACAGTAGTCAACAACAACCCACCAAAGATAATCCTGCTGAAAAAATCTGACAAAGCATTGTTCATTATCTGTTTTCTTTTAGAGCATACGTTTGTTTGTGTGCATGTGTGTGTGTTCCTTACCTCCCGATGGTGTTAGGCAGTGAGGTCAGCTGGTTGTCATCTACCTTCAATGTTGTCAGCTTCTTCAACATTCCTACACAATATACAAACACACATACAAAATCACAATGACACACAAAAGTCATCTCGTAAATATTAGACAGAGCTCTGAAACGATTGACTGTAAAAAGTGGATTTAAGTACAAAGTTGGCACCATTCTTATTCTTATAACACATCCGATGACATTTCTAAAACCAACAAAGATTTGGACCTAATTCTGAGGATCTCTTTGTAGCCACTGCGTGATATAGCTTATTCATCTTTTTATTAAACTCCAATGCTGTCTAAAAACAGCCACCAATGAGCCACATATTTGCAGTGGGTGTCATTTCCTTCATTACAAGAAACACTATAGTTTATTTTGAATCAATCCCACATCCTGCTGCCATAAATATTCCCCAGGCAGCGCCATAAAATGCATATTAATCAAGGTCTAAAAATAGTCCCAAACAAATGCAAAATGTATTCCTGTTGGATAAGCATTTGCTAAAACTACCCTGGCCAGCTGTTCTAGTATATTACTGAAGATTAAAAAGCTGATTTTAAAGATGTTAACCTTCAGGAATCACTGGGCGTGGGATATCTTTCCATGTGATTTATTGCTAATTAGAACAATATATAATAAATCCAGTTTTATCTTATGTTATCTGTGCTACGTCACTATTACAGCTAAACAGTGTCTGCACACACACACTGACTTTGACTTGACAACTCTTACTTATGATATGTAAACCACAGGCCTGTGCTGCTCCCATTCAGGAGATACACAGGTGTGAATTTAAATGCATTGCTACAGCGTCATCAGCTTGAGTGTTTGTGTGGGTATGAGTGTGTGTGTGTGTGTGTGTGTGTGTGTGTGTGTGTGTGTGTGTGTGTGTGTGTGTGTGTGTGTGTGTGTGTGTGTGTGTGTGTGTGTGTGTGTGTGTGTGTGTGTACCTATAGAGTCAGGGAGCTGCTGCAGCATGTTGGAGGACAGTAACAGGTCTTCTAAGGCTTCGCAGCCTGAGATATCCGTGTCCAACGACTCGATGCGATTCTTAGCTAAGTCAAAGTACCGCAACTGACGGAGTTTTCCTATGGCCTGCAGCCGGTAGGGGGAGAGAAAGAAAAGAGAGCGTCATTTCATATAAAAAGTAATTCCATAGTTCCTTTTTATCACTGCAAAAGTGTCTGTGTTCTTACCCCTGGTATACACTGTAGAGAGTTGTTATCCAGCCACAGCTCTTTTAGGTTGTGGATCTGTTCCAACACCTCCGGCTAACAAGCCAAACAGAGGAAACCATATCAGCATGTACAGAGCACATGAGCAACAACGAATATGCAGATATGCTGCTATTTATATAAAACAACTGTATAATTCAGTCAAATCATAGGACACCTTCTGTGAACATATACAGATCCAAATAATAACTTTAATGAATCTCCTGATCTTTGGCATAAATAGAGAACAATCAAAAAAAGTGTGAGACTGGCAATCTCACAGGAGACTTCCTGCTTGACCTTGATGTAATATCCAAACCTTTCTACCTCTATCATGTCGCTAGGTCCCATTTCAGTGTGCAACTAAAGGACAGTACGCTGAACTTGCTCCTGCCTCACTGAGACAGCCTACTGAGGATTCACCATATCTCGTATTTGTTCTATATGAACTTTCAGGGCAGAGGCTCCCAAAATAGGACAAAGCATCTGTGTTCGGGTTCTTTTTCTCTTTACAAATAAACATAGTTCAACAGGTTCTACAGTTCTATAGAGGAGTTCAGATTCGAGCTTGCTGTGATCATGTAGGACAATCTCAATGTACAACATATTACACATTTAAACACTTAAGTTATGCTGCTTGTCAGTCTCACCATCTCAGTGAATTCATTGCTACCCAGATCCAACCTCTCCAACTGTGTCAGTCTGTGGATGGACCTGAGAAGAGAGAATACATACATAAAAGTGCATTGTGACTTACTAAATGTATATATATATATATATATATATATATATATATGTGTTCTTCCCACCTAACCACAAAGCCAATATGCTGTACACTAAAATAATATTTGTTTTTATTTATTTACATTTTTTTCAAGTTTGAATTATTATCCTTCAACATGTGTCTTGTTCCTACTGTAGTTCTTATGTTTGTTTCTATTGCAATTCTGATAATTAATTATGTTAGCATTTCTCATGTCACACCCCCATTTTACTCACTCACAAATACAGCCTTTAAATGTTAAAATCACCTCAACATTTAGTTTAATTAAAATCTAGCATCGAGATTGTTGCTATTGCAAATCTGACATTGACTATGCATGCCATTTCTTTATAGACATTTATAGACAAAAACTAAACGGGTTTTCCAAATTGCTGCAGGTTAACCATATTCTTAGTTGAAAGGCAAGGGGCATTGTGGACTGGTAGTTGTGAAGTAGTAATTGCAGCCACATTGTCATTATCGCTTAACATAATATAATGTAATTGAAATCACTGCTACTGTACTCTACAAGGGTTATCTTGTTAAGTAAAAAGGTTCTCTCTCCTAGTTAGTTTTTGTATTCAAACAGTAATCATTTAAAACAGTTAGAAGAGATACATTATGGTTTGGCTTTATCAGTATTCATGACCACCTGCCAGAGATAAGTTTTAATCTGGACACCTGGGAAAGCAAGCATCATCCCGCTAATATCATGAAGCATCTGTGTGTGTGTGTGTGTGTGTGTGTGTGTGTGTGTGTGTGTGTGTGTGTGTGTGTGTGTGTGTGTGTGTGTGGTGTGTGTGTGTGTGTGTGTGTCTAGCATTACTGTACTTGTGGGGACCTACATATGTTTACATAGTCACGTGTGGGGACTCGCCTCCCTTATGGGGACAAATTGGAGGTCCCCATGAGGGGAATCATTCATTTTAGGGTGAAGACTTGGTTAGGATTAGGATTAGGGTTAGGGTTAGGGTTAGGCATGTGTTGGTTATGGTTAAGGTTAGGATAAGTCTCCAGGAAATGCATGTAAGTCAATGTAATGTCCCCTGAAGTGATGTATACATGGTGTACGTGTGTGTGTGTGTGTGTGTGTGTGTGTGTGTGTGTGTGTGTGTGTGTGTGTGTGTGTGTGTGTGTGTGTGTGTGTGTGTGTGTGTGTGTGTGTGTGTGGTGTGTGTACGCAGCTGTACATGATAATGAATGTGTCTTCCACGTATTTGTTTCTTTCTAACACACACAAACACTGTGTTGTTTTTTCTTACTTTGGCATGGTTTTCAGGTGGTTCTCTCTAAGCTCCAGGATCCGTAGTTTTGAAAGTCTGAAAGACAGAAGTCACATGAAACAAGACTAATTTTACTGTTTGTTATTAAGATATTCAAATCAATTGTTTAAAACATATGATGATCTGCTTCTTCTTTTTTTAAAGAACAAATAATTATGAGCAGAAAAAAACATTTCAAGACTGACAAACCTATATGCTCATTTTCAACATATATCATCTTTACAATATAAACTAGTGGCAGTAGGTTAGAGCCTAAAGTGCCAATCCAGCACAGTCACAACCAACCACACATGAACAATTACATGCCATCACTTTACCTGCCAAAGTTAGCGGGCAGATACTCCAAGAAGGCATCGTTTAAGAAGAGCTGGGTCAGATTCAGGAGCTGCGTAAAACCATCTGGGAGTCTGGAAGAGAGGGAAATGACCAGTCAGAAATACAGGAAGAAATATGAGAAAGAGAAGAACAAGTTGTGTTTCCTTGAAGTGACAACATTGATTTAAATATCTTTCTATAACAATGCATCGACTCATCTTATGCTCATCTCACATGCACAAACAGGCTTCATGGACATTACACCGCAGTAACTAGCAGCTGATGCTCCAATAGTGAACATCATCCGCATTTTATTGTAGCAATTATATATTCTATAGTTCAGTCCAAGCTGAGCCCAAAGGATGGTTGCATGATAGGTGGATGCAATGAACAGATATATGAAGTACCAAAAAATAACAACAATACTGTCCGTCTCTGGACAAAAAAAGTTTCAACGGCTGAATACATCAAACAATCCTGAGCGGAATCCAGGTCCTCTCAAACTGGTTGATACAATTGGTCCTAACAACAGAACGTGGTGCACCAATTGGTCTCCATCAATAAATATACATGGTGATAGAGTCAGCGTTTTATCTGACTTTGTTATCCAGAAGCAGATCAATTAGCTTCTTCAGTTTTTATGTTAGTTAATATTGTCTATCTTTCTGAACTTTGTGAAATGACTTGTGAAATAGATTTAACTCGTGCTGCCATCAAACTAGAGACTTCCATTGATAGGAGTAAGATGTTGAAGATGTTTCTAGATGATGTGCGTTGGTGTCTTACTTGGTGATAGGGTTGACACTGGCCTCCACCACAGACAGGCCTTTACAGCATTTTATATTGTCGGGAAACTCCTGGATACCTGTGACACAGTGACACAGAGATGGAAGAGAACATTTGAATTATTTCGACTTTTTGTTGAGGGAATCACTAGAAAGACATGTAATTGTTATTCACAGTGAGTTTTGTGAATGTTTATACAATGCCAAGCTTTGTCATATAAAATAGAATCATATCGAATTGAGAATATTGTGATTACGAGGCTTTATTCTGAGGTCTTAGGAGTCAAATTGCTGTTGACCAACATTTTAATTGATGTTCAAATTGATGCCAAAGAGTTAGCAGTAGTTTTTTTTATATTCGGGTTTGTTCTTCATCTGAGGAATATTACCGTTTTTACTGATGTCTAGCTCCTTGAGGTTGACCAAGCTGGCGATGGTGGTGGGCAGGTTGGAGAGGTCGTTGTCCGGCATACTCAGCTTCTTCAAGGCCTGGCAGTTAAAGAGTTGCTGTGGAAACAAAGAGAGGAATAAATAATTATTATAGTCAATTGGCAATATCACAAGGACCTTTAGTAGAGGGTACGAAAGGAAAGAGAGACAAAAAGTAAGCTGGAGGCACGCAGCGCTTAATGTTGTAGAAAAGCAGTGCTTATTCTATGAATAATGCAGAATTAACCTCCTACATATGGTGGCCCCTAGGGAGAAAACACACACTTGAGTGAGAGCAAAAACATTCAGAGCACTGTGGCCTTAATAGAGAATTACTGCAAATGCCAAAACATATAAAAGAGTGAAACACATAACACATAACAAGGAAAGTGCTCGGAATATAGAAAAGTAAATGGTAAATACCAAAGCACACACAAAAACAAATGCAAAAACATGAAGGAATATGCACTCCAGCTTCAGAAATGCAGTGATAGACCAATTTTTAGAAGGAAGAAATAAAGTGTTTGTTGTAATCATCTTAACTGAACATCTACTAAATTTTGTTTTCGAAAGAGCACTCAACCCTCACTACTTTACAAAATCACTAATGTCATTTGTATGCTAGCGTCGAGTAGTTTACTCATTAGCAAACATTGTGTAAATAGCATTACTTAGCTTTTGTAGTACTTACTGTGGCTATGCTAACATGACTGTTCAAGAAGTAAGATAATTAACTGACGTGTACAGACTATCTTCTGATTTACTCAAATTGGCATAATGTCTGTATCCACAGCAAGAACATAAGATGATAATGGCAAACAAACAGCCCATGTGGGCTACTAGTGTATAACGTCTCAATTAACTATTGCTGTGCAGCCAAATACACAAATCTCTTCATTTCCTAGCCTGAGATGATACAATTGTGTAAGCGTTGTATTTTATCTTTACATACAGTAGTGTAGTTGGAGGACTCTTCTATAACCACACTCAGTTAGCACAGGTGGAGCATAACTTGCCTCACTTTTGGTTCCCTGAACAGTTTAATTCAATAACATCAATGTTATTATTATTAAAGATGGTAAATGCTGATGATTTCCTGCGTAGAAGTATACATTAAACCATTTGTAAGAATGGCAAAACATTTTAAACTTAACAAATAATGAAATGGTTGCTACAGTGAACTTTGGTTCTCTTTTTCTGTGTTTCCGTACATTACCTTAACTAAGAGCTGATCATATAAATCACATGTAAAACAAGATGAAATGTGCCGAAACACTTCCAGAGTGTGCTGTGTTTGTAAGTTGCACCGTTGCCGTGTAAACATGTAGCACCTTCACCTGCGACGTGTCACTCGGAGTGTGATTTGAGGTGTACTGTACCATAACATCCAATTATCTACTGATTTGCACTTTGTAATTCTAAACTCCTTATAATTCAAGCAAACATAAGCTCACTCACATTCATTCCTGCCAGCATTTCCAAGACCTTATACAAAGGAAAGTGAACCTACTATGGAGTCAGATTGCGTATGGAGTCAGATTTGGGTCAATATTCTAGCGCGCAAAACAGCTACTCACAAGTGGGACATGTGCTTTTACACGCGCATGAAACAAGAGACAGCCCTCTTGCTCACTCGCGGGAGTGTCAGCCTCACTTGCTCGCGGAGTCTGTCTACGCGCCGCGTGAAACGTTTCTGACACTTTGGGGCGGTGCCACTGGACTTTGATTGACAACTGCAAGGAAGCCCGGAGTTGCCAGGGTTTGATAAATGCCTGAACTACCAAAGCCGAGGAGTGACAGCTGCAAGATCAGTTGTCCATAAAAAACTATTATATTCGTAAAGTGTACAGCTAATATATATATATATATATATATATATATATATAAATTAATTTGATATAAAAAAAAATTCACATTAATTCTAGGAGTGTAATACTTTTACAAACACTATAGTAATAATATGCATTCATTATGACAACATCATAGTGTTCTTGTGTTAAAAAAACAACTACAGAAACACTATATATTATACTATAGTTATACTATTTAAAATAATATAGGAATACTACAAAGATCTAGATGCATAGTATTAATATTGAAATATTATAGGGCTACTATAGCTAATAAAATGGCACTACAGAAAAAACTATAGTAATACAATAGCTGGTGAAAAATACAAACTTACTAAAGGACACTATATACAACTCTTATAGTATACTATAGTAATACTATAATTCATTTATAGTTCATTTCGTAAGGGAGGTGCGTACAGCAGACAGCAGTTTTTCGACAGATACAGCCCACTCAAAAATATTTGTTTTATATAAAATTCATTAAGATATATATATATATATCTATTTATATATATATATTAGCTGTACACTTTACGAATATAATAGTTTTTTATGGACAACTTTACCATTCAGTCTCGTCCAACTGATCTTGCAGCTGTCACTCCTCGGCTCTTGATAGTTCAGGCATTTATCCAAACCTGGCAACTCCGGGCTTCCTTGCAGCTGTCAATCAAAGTCCAGTGGCTCCGCCCCAAAGTGTCAGAAACTTTTCACGCGCGCGTAGACAGACTCCGCGAGCAAGTGAGGCTCGGTACGTCCACACAGCAGCTTTCAAAAATCTTGAAAATCTTGGAGCTGGGCCATGTCTGAAAGCTTGGGGATTTTTTGCGAGCAACGCGACCAACAACCAATCACATGAATCTCGCCCCCCGACATACAAAGCAAAAAAACCCCGGGGATTTTATGCGAGCAATATATATATATAAACTCCCCAAACAGGCGAAAACCTACCAGTTTCACCCACTGTCTCTGCCATCTCCCTCCAGTTCCTCCGGTTGTATCCCGTTAATAGTTCTGGTCGTAAAGAACCGGGTGATTTGCTACGGTAATTTGTCGTTGGAATATGAGGAAATGAACTGCGGTCTGGTTCTCCCTGCTTACACGCGGTTTGATTGGCTAGCGCTTCTACTGTCATATTTGCATAAACGTGATTTGATTGGCTGGCGCTTCCAGCTCAGGTTCAAAAGTTGAACATTGCTCAACTTTTGAATCCTGGAAATCTTCGCTTCGCTCCCCCACAATGCAGTTCGGCGAAAAGCGAGGCAAAGTGACGTCATCCCCATTCAAAGTCAATGGGCAGAGAAGCGTTGGAAGCGGTGGAAGATTCGTCTAAAGCTGCTGTGTGGACGTAACACTCCCGCGAGCGAGCAAGAGGGCTGTCTCTCTAGCGAGCGAGCGCAAAGCCGCTCGCGGGGGTTTAATCTAGGCGCGGGTCATTTCATGCGTGTGTAAAAGCACATTTTCCACTCGTGACGTGAGTAGCTTGTTTTGCGCGCTAGAATATTGACCCAAATCTGACTCCATACCTACTGTATGCAGACATTTGAAGAGTTCATTTTAACTACATGTGAATCACAAACTGCCTTAAATAAAGTGCTGCTTTATGGACATATCATTTTAAATGATACACTTTTATGTATTTTTATAACCTGTTTTTAGATATTCACTATAATCTTTGTCACATCCTACTGTCACTGTTCAGACTGGCTCTGTGCCATGGGTCAGGCCCAGGCTAGGACACTTTGAGACACAATCACTTACTCACACACACTTAAGGAGCTCTTCAAGTCACTATTTTATAAAGGCCAATCATTCATTGGAAGCTCTTAGCACACACATAAAACATACATATGCGCATAATCAAGCCTTTTCCCGTCAGCTGAATGTCAGGTTTGCCTTGACTCAGTCTCCTTCATTGCAAGTTATATTAAGACATCGTATTTAGACATCTCTGTCATTTAAAAACCAGGACGGGTAATCAATAAAAATGAGACAGTGGTGCCCTCCTATAAACAGCACCTGTTATCTCGTTGAAATAATATTGGAAGGGCATTTGGTCTCATTTTACTGCAACGCTGTTTTCTTTAATGTCTCTGGGTGGCCTAAGATGCCTCTCGCCGATGTCTATTATGTGATGATGTGTATGAAGTACTGTGTATAAACATGGCCAAGAAAACAATATTGCTGATCTCCAGTCTCAAGACTCTCAAGAAATGGCAATGTCGATAAGTTAATTGATTTTCAAGAAACTTTCATGTACAGCCCTCCACAAGGAAATATCCCAACACTTATTGAAAGGATTGAATAGAAAAGTTGTGCAGTCATTATTCACAGAAGAAAAATCGTTATGACTTAGTCTGCTGATGATAGCATGGAGACACTAATATAAGGATTCACTTCAGAGCATTGAGTATACCTGAAGATGAGAACAATGTAGACGGACAAGCTGAGTCAGAAGTATACCCTAATTTGAATCTGATAGGATAAGCCATTTTGTTTTGCGACCAGCATTTTGTCCCGCTAGTGAGAAAGATCTTAGAAGGGCAAAGATTAATAGTATTTCTTATTGTAAGTTACGTTAAATACACATCACTGGAGTGTCTCTGTATCAGCAAATAATGGGCTCACAGACTATTAATACATATACAAGTTTAAACTACAGCCAACAAGTCAGAACAGTTTATGTTATGATTGGGGAATAAAGTTTCCCTTTTGTCAAATATGAAACAAAAGGAATATATACATTAATTTTGATTACTTTATCTAGTTTTACGTGCAAAGATGCAGATTTGCTGTGCTTTCCACCAACAGGTCAAAGCATGAAATACATGCATTTTCATTCTAGAACAAGGTCTGGAGTGGGCATTTCATAAATGCAACATTGGTCAACAGAAAGTTATTCACAAGGCCAGAGATAACTGACCAGCTTCGTCCAGGTTCAACAATTTAAAAAGTGGTTATAGAGAGAATACAAATATAAACATAATTACCTTGGGTAGTTCCTCAATCTGGTTGGCGTCGAGGTAGAGCTCCTCCAGAGTTCTCTCGAAGCTGAAGATCTCCTTGGGGACCTGCTGCAGGCTGCAGTGGGAGTAATCCAACACTGAGATTACTTCCTCTTCCCCACGGAAACAACGGCACGGCACCAGCCGACCAATCAGCTTCCGCTTAGTGGTCATCTCCAGACACTGCACTGTAGAGGCAAGGAGAGGAAGGAGATGACATGAGACGAATATCAGACAGTATGCATCTCGTAAAAATCAATCAGAAGATTGTTGGTAGGACATCACATCAGGCTCGTTCACCAACAGATGACAACAACAAAAAACCTCGGAAACATCCATTATTTTTTCTTCAATGGAGCTTTCATTAACAATCATTTGTGAGATTTTCTCTAAAACTTGCTAAAATGCAATCACGTGAGCTGTATTCATTAATGGTGACAGATGTCACTGCTTACCTGAGTAATACATTAATGAGTGCACACAATTACTCTTTTTCCAACAAAAAAAGGTGTATGTACAGGGACAAAGTGTACTGTAGGTGTCAATTGAAGTTGATAACAATTTATTATGGGGTTTCATCTTTTTCCTATTTGTATCACCTTCATTTGATGTGTTTTCTGATACTTTTGTTACCATTTTTTTTACCATGTCAAATGCCAATCCTAGCTTTGAACATACATGCATGAATCCATAAAGCTAACACATCTTGGCATTTTAACATGCTTCAACATAACAAAGCAACATTCTGAATAGAAGAGAGAGGGGAACAACACCTGTAAAATCTAGTAGGGAAAAGTTCCAGGGTACAAACTTTTAAAATAAAGACTAATCATACGACCATGGGAAACGGGGGGGGGGGGGGGGGGGGGGGGAGAATAACGCATGAAATAAGGCCTTAACTTTGGAGAAAAACACTTGATGTTTTTAACTCAGACAGCTAAAGACTCATATTAGCTTCAGATGCACTTTGTAATGCTTTCAATTGACCACCAGGCAAGTCTAACACCTAGGGCAGCTGTGTAATATAATCGTCATTCGTCAGCAGTTACACAGCATTCTGAGCCTCAACACTTTCTGTCAAACACATGCACGCACACACACCCACCCACCCACCCACACACACACACACACACACACACACACACACACACACACACACACACACACACACACACACACACACACACACACACACACACACACACACACACACACACACACACACACACACACACACACACACACACACACACACACACACACACACACACACACACACACACGCACACACACACACACACTCTTTACTCAAACACAGAGTCAGAGCTATATAATTATACTGAAGCCTTTGTAATTCTGCGACAACATCACTCTGTCACTCCATTACACAACTAGCTTTAAAAATCCAGCAGCTGAATAGCATGAGTACACTAACCACGGGTATTACAATTCTCCAGTGGGGATTTATCATTTAGAGTTATCATTTCAAACCCAAACACTTACTACACTCATTCACTGACAAATAAAAACGTGTTAATGCCAACCCTTTCAAATAGAACAAAGATTTATTTATTTTTCAGCTATCTTGACTGCCGCTTCAATTTCCTGTTTGATCTGGATGAGCAGAAACCAGCTGTGGTGAGGAGAAATGAAGTAAGAGAACAACAGGAGGGGATGAAAAGACATCGAGGAATCAAGAGGGGGAGAAAGGCGGAGAAAAGGAGGGCAGAACATATAAATAAAGAGGCGTAGAAAGCAGATTGAGGGCGAACGTGAGGCTGAGAGATAAGACAAATGTGACTTTATCTGTCTATAAACACAACACACACATGTCCAGCACCGTGTGACCAGATGAATTCAGAGGATAGACAGGGTGATCTTGAGCACGGTAAGGACGATATGTGTAATCTGCTCATGTGTGTTTTGTGGGGCGAAATCTGATCAGACTGCAGATCCAGGACTGTTTATCTTGAAAGGGCTGGACCATTATAATCAATACGTCCTTATCCACAGCCATGCGCAAAGCGGGCGTAATGAGGCGAGCGGGGATTTACTGTTTGTCTTCAGCATGTGTAAAGCAAACACTTAGAGCTTTTCATGGAGCTCACACCTTGGACCACTGATTCTTGTGTAACCCTGCATGTGTAGAGCTGAAAAGGTAACTTGGAGTTTGTTTAGTTAAAGTGGACCTATCATGCTATTTTTAGGCAATAGCATAGGTCTCAGATATATAAAAAAATATAAAAAACATGTCTATGAACTGTTTTGCTCAAAATACCAAACAGATTACCCATTTTAGCCATGCCTCATATCCCTCTATTTCACTTCCTGTTTCAAAAGTGCTGATTTGGGGTATAAAGCTTTACAAAAAAAAGAGGAGGGGGCTGATGCGGGAGATTCTACCGGCAGATTCTGCGGTGATGAAATGCCATATCATGGATTATCAAGGATTATTTCTGAAACAGTATGGAGATCAAAGGCTTTCTCTCTTGCCGGTCATACCACAAGGTGTGTTCCTTTTTATTTCCTGCTTCTTCACACACATGCTCTGTGCAGTACAGGTTAGCTTTGCTGAGTGTTAGCGTTGCTATTGTAAACATGCACCGACCATATTACGTCCAAAAAAGTCGTTTCTGAAAGCAACATTTCTGATAGGGCCGTGGGTGTAAAGCCAGCCTACATTGCCGATATTACGTCATATCGGACGCAAATCTGGATCAGCTCCGTTGTAGCCCCATTTTTAGAGATTTGGGTATGGAGGAAAAGAGAGAGTGATTTATTTGCTGACGCTGCGGGGACACATATTTATGTATAAAAGACATCAAAAAGTGCATTTTGCATGATAGGTCCCCTTTAAGGTTTCAACAATGAGGATTATACAACTCCGATAAGCTTCTACTATACCTTGTCGTCTTTCTGCCAGTACAATGTGGTGGACTGACAACTCAGAAAAAGATGAAGCAAAATTATAGTTGTGCAATAAGGGTACATTATTTCTTGTTAAGTAGAACAACGTGGTTAAACCTTTTCAACTCTCTTTCTTTTCAAGTGAAAATAATAGATCAGGCCTTAAGAAGACCAGGGAAGTAGCCATGGAGGCATGGGAGGAAATGGGAGAAAGTAGACAAATATTATAGGGCATAAACCGTGGGGAAACCATTTTGCACTTAGTTGTTTTAGGTTTTAATCACTATTTCACTTTTGTGGGAGTTCAAGGTCAAGATTTAGATTTAAAAAACTTAATTTAATTTGTACATTGTCTATTCAGTAACAAGTTGGAGCTTTGAAATTCATATATTGATTATTTATTAGTCCCCCTTTCGGATTCTTTTACCACTTTCCCCGTCCTGTTGAAATACTGTATAATGATTAATTTATTATATGCGGAGGCGTGTGGCGTAGTGGGTTGTGTGTAGGTGTTTGGAACAGGGGGTCACAGATTCAAAACCCACTGCAGTCAGCATGTCGTTGTGTCCCTGGGCAAGACACTTCACCCCAAATTGCTCCTGTGGGGATTGCCCACAGTATTGAGTATGTAAGTCGCTTTGGATAAAAGCGTCTAACAAGTGACATGTAATTTAATTATATACCTGCCGACCTAAAACTCATGTTGTTTGGATTTGCCAATTAAAAATGGTCAAGTTTTAGTATAAAATGTCATATTTCTAAATAACTTGTGCAACAGCCTCACGATCAACAGTTATTGTTATGTTAACAGTTTCCAGGCTTTGAGCATTACACACATTTACAGGTGAAGACATCCTGCTGATCTGTACGTAATACTCTGCACCAAAGATGGTTCAATAGAAACTATGTGACACAAGACATAATATATATATACCTAATATACATATATAGTATTCATAGACATGTTTTAGGCTTACATGTCATTCAATTCTGGATGTAACAAGTGTTTGGTTTCAGGATGGCGCTCTAATCAGAAATGTCATACATCACTTTCCATCATAGCTACACAGAAGAAGCATTGGGATCCTCTCATTGGCTGAGCAAGCAGGCAATCTGATTGCTCACTTGGCTGAAAGCTACATGCCTACCAAAGGTGTGAAATCAGTGTGATGCTTGCTTCATCCTCTAATCAACCCTACGGCATCCCGGCCAAGAGCCATGTAGCCCAGAAACACTGACCAGAGCTCATAGGACCTTTATAATATATCTCCACCACAGATTAAATAGGATTCATGTGTGTTATATTTTTTAGCTTTGTTTGTTCTTTGTTCTTTGTACTTGAGTGATCACAGTCATGAACTCTATTTCCTGTCCACAGACTGACATGCTGACTAGTCACATACAAGCTTCGGCATTTATTTTTATAGCTGCTTGATATGCACTCATACTCTATTGATGTAACAGCTTAAGCATGCAAAGACACCTCAACTAAAAATAACAGGGTGTTTTTGTAAAGAGAGGAGAGAAAAGAGCGGATGTTACCCGTTAGAATTAGGCAATGACAGCCGGGACAATGACAAATATTAGGAGCAAATGGGAGTTTGTTTACATGGGCAGCAATGATTGCCATCTGTGGGCAGTCACCTTCATGACACAGACTCCTCCAGAGGCACATTTTATACTCGGAAGAACGTAGAATATGAGCAAAGAAGACGCACAGAACAGAGAAGATGTAGAGCTACTCCTGTTACATCAAACCTATAGACTTCATTTCAACAGATTAATATTGGAGAACCACAACAAGATGGCCACTTTTATAATACTTTAAATACAATGTATCATCATTTGGGATAAGGATCTACATTGAGTTGTGTTAATTCCTGGATATCATGTCTTGTGGAAGAAAAAGGACCTTATATTGAACATGTTTGCTTTTCTTTTGTGTTTCTTGTGCTGTGGGACACTGAAATGAAACCAGTCCTGTTCAGACTTAAGAGAGCCCCCCCCCCCAAAAAAAGGTAGGAAGAGAGTCAGAGTGAGCTGGCACCAATAGGGAGAAACCAGGAAGTGAGCGTGGTTGGCTGTGTTGGCTCTTGCTGCTGCTATGGAAACAGCATGACAGAGCAGACTGACTCTGCAGAGGCAACACTACATGTGCAAGCTCCCAGCATGCACAGTATACACATACACACACACACACACACACACACACACACACACACACACACACACACACACACACACACACACACACACACATCACACACACACACACACACACACACACACACACACACACACACACACACACACACACACACACACACACACACACACACACACACACCACACACACACACACACACACACACACAAATGATTAAGCTTTGTTCATATCAGTACAATGAGAAAAGGAAAATGTGAGTAGTGAGACATTTTGCAAGAACTGCTAAAACACACCTGCCCACACACACTACACACACATGTGAAAGAGTGTAGCACTATTCAATAAAGTGCATCTTATCTTACACGCTAAAAGAAGAAGTGTACAAAGTATTTAGATTTTAGTTTGTTTTAGTTGTAATTCTACAAGGGCAAAATGTATGTAAGAGACCTGAATATAACATTTTTCTTAAGATAAAGTACAAAATAATTATCATAAAATACAGTCAAAGTAACAAAAGCTAAAAAAAACAGCTTTCCTATGATTTAATTGTGTTGCATTATTTTTGCCCTGCTTACAGTATCGCAGTGTTTTAATCTTAACAGTTATCATGACACGTATCATATCACCAGCTTCTTGCAAACACAAAACCATAGTAAATGTTAACCCTGTTAATGTAACTGATATTGTATTCTATAGTCCTTGAGTAAATGCACTTAGTTACTGGTGTCTTTCCTAATTTCCCCTTAAGTGTTCTCTTGTCTTCCATCTGCTCTTAATAGAAAGTTTGCGTGTGATCTCGGGAGGGTGAATTCCCCAGGGTCCCATGACAGCCCTCACTTCACGTGCAGCCTTGCCTTCACCATAGTAACCGCTGCCATAGAGACCGTCTCTAAGGAGCCGGGTGTATTTTTACTTTCTGTCTCTCTCTCTGTCATAAAACAGAACATGCTGCACTCAGTGGGCGATCACTCCACATTAGGCGACGCTTTACACAGACTCAAATATCTCAGACACCTTTATAGCACCTGAAAATACTTTGCTCGAACAGCTTCTCTTATCCTCACTTTTTTTGTAAAGGTGTGAATGCTGCACAGAACTCACCCCAGGCTTCTGCACTTTCTCACTATTAAACAGTCACACACTGTCACACGCATGCGAAACACAGACACACATAGAATGCCCTCACCATGAAGTAACAATCACACAAACTTGCACACAGACTTCTGTAGGTCATGATTACTCTGCCATGGTGAGAGAAAGTGGAAGACCCTGTTTCACATCCCAGTGCTTCACATTGTCAAGCAAATCCCTGAGCAGTGTGTCAGTGTGTGTATGTGTGTGTGAGACTGGATGTGGGAGGCAGTTAGCTAACAGCTTGTTCTATGTTTTTCATATTCATTAAATAACCACTCACGGCGGTTACCTGCACCTGTACACGCATACAAGATACACAGTTATTCTGTTCTGAGCTAGGATCATTTATACACTTTCTGTTTTAAAAGCCAGGATTTTACTTAACAGTAGAAATATGCTATATTAGTTTTGAGTCATTGTCCATACTTCAGAATTAGCAACAATTGTTGAATGTTATTCAGGTTTGAATCAATTGAGAATGAGTTTGGATTGAGATGTTGATGTTGCAATTCAAGTTCAACATTATGGGTATTTTGTAGCCTCACAGCTAATGGTAACTGGGATATCATAAAGACACATTATCACATTAACCAGTAATAAGCACACAAAAGAAAGGAATACATGATGTCATCCTGTTCATGGTCACAGGAAGGCGGGAGCAAAATGGACAAGTCTGCAGACTATCACAAGGCGAGAAACTGTGTTGAACCATTCACACGCTGTACACACCTACGGGCAATGAACTCAACAGCTACCCTATGGATTAGAGCTCCAACAACTGGACAGTCCATTGATTAGTCAATTGAAAGAAAAATAAATGGGCTTTTGTGAAGATAATCATTGTTTAAATACCCTTACTTAACATAACTTACTCAATATTAAAAGGTTTTAGTTTCTCAAATGTGAATATTTGTTTGTTCATAAGTGTTCTTTAACTGTATTGTATTGTATTATATTGTGATAAGTAAAATGTTAATTAATGCTTACTTTATCCAAATGAGGATATTTGCTCTGTCGTTAAAGATAAGACATGAACCGTGGTAAGATTCTGTACTCACAACTATCCACCACTCTTCTCTAAGAGTTTTTGCAGCTGCATTACAAGCATCACAAACTTAAGATTCACAGTCAGGAAAAGGTAACCGACAGTCATGTTAAGTATTCTAACAAACAAAGGTCTCTCTTCCTGGTGAGAACAATAGATTCATGAATCACTGCACAACTCTTGATGAATCATGGCTTGCTGCATTGTCATTCGCAGCAAGTCCAATCTGTCTGCCACAGTGGCTCCAGGTGCCTCTTCTATAAAACCCAATGACCCTTACATCACTGACACTAAAAATAACACTGGACGAACACAACAAAACAGTGAACAGCTGACAGCTCACCTGAACCCAAAACATGGGAATCAATTCTGCTCAGACGCGCAAATGAACAAACACACAAATGCACCAAATGGGTCAAACCAGTGTTACCTAAACAAGAGTCCAGTCACAGAATGACCTGGAAAAATATGTTTTCCCTCTGTACTGGAAAAGTTGGGGAGCTAGTTGCCTTCAGTGACAAACACCAGCAATTGAAAGACAGAAAGTTAGATAGAGAAACAGTGGGATGTATAAATAGAAAGCAGCAGAGACTAATAAAAAAGCTTGCAGGCAGAGAAAGGCAGCGGGACAGAGAGTCGCCTGTCAGACACAAACATGTCCCTGTTACTGGAGCTCTATTCTGTCATTGAGCACAGTTTTTTCATGTGTCACCTTTTAAGGAATGTTCTAGAAAGGAGAGTTAATTACTCAATTCGATTTTTGTCCAAAAAATTCAAGTATTTGCTGCTTTCTTCTGAAATATATCATTTTAATTTGAAATGGTTGAGATGTATTGATTTGATTGACAGACAGGAAATATGTTAAGGGGGATATTTATCTGGGATGGTTTTATAGTATGCATTATAACCACAAGGCCTTCATCTGATGGACATTTCAATCCATATTTCACCACCAGAGGATCCTAAGGGGTTGCAAGATCAAACTGAAGGGCCCCAAGATGGTTATTAAGAGAGGACAGCAGCTGGTTCAACTGCTCATTGGTGGACTTGTGCAACAGATGAAAAGGGGTTGCAAGTAGACAATTTAAAGTGGCGAAAAGTTTAAGACTAAACTATGTTATTGCAACCGAAATTAAGGTAATATTTCAGTATAAGGGCGGCGTGTGGCGCAGTGGACTAGTGCGTTGGTGTTGCGATCAGTGGGTCACAGGTTCAAACCCCACTGCAGTCAGCATGTCGTTGTGTCCCTGGGCAAGACACTTCACCCCAAATTGCTCCTGTGGGGAGTGTCCACAGTATTGAGTATGTAAGTCGCTTTGGATAAAAGCGTCTAACAAGTAACATGTAATGTAATAATGGATGATTAACTGTGAAGACATTAAGTAGTTCATGAGCATACTCATGGGACGAATCAGATGATAAAATACGAACATTAGGTCAGGTTAAAATGTCATTCATTAGAATGACATTTTCATTGAATTTGAATTAAACAAAACATAAACATGTTATGACCTCCTAAAAGAGCAGTGTGCAGGCCCCTATGAGCCAGAGCTCTATGATTTGTTTGAATTTTTACCACAGTGATTTTCCCTCATCACTGCTCAGGTGGTTATATTTAAATACCTCTAAAAAAAAAAAGCAGAATGCCTGTCTGCTCGTGACTTCTTCTCAGTGATGTCTTTGCTCTCTCAATAAAGTTATAGAATACAAAGTCCTTATGAACGTCAACTGGCTCTTCACAAATATTTCGAGACCCACTTGTTTGATTTTTCATCTCAAGGCTTCTCTCGCCCAGCTGTTCCTCAGTAATTCGTGAAGCTCAAGACTTTATTTGAGCTTCTCCTCTCCTTCTGTCAAGTCTCCCTTTCTCTCCCCCTCTCTCTCATCCCTGTTTTCAGGCCAGTCTTTTATTTTTTATAACTCTCTGTTCTTCCAGGGTTGTGCTCAGTGGCCTATTTCTGCCTTAGATGTCCCGGCACATATTTTCTCTCCATCTTCTCTTCTAGGCTTCTCTCTCTTCTCTCGCTCTTCCTTCGTGTGTCTGCTTTTAACTCCCCCTTCTCCCCCCCTCCCAACAAGAGACAAGAAGGGAAGCCATCTCAGATTGAGAACAGTACTTATTTTATTTCCTCTCTACGGAAACATCTCAATCTATATCCATGTATTCACTGGAAACATAAACGCATGTTCTCGTCTTTGAGAAACCAATACATCTCCAAACTATGTTCTCTGGTCTCAATCATCAGTAGACAGCCAGGAGGTAAAGTAAATGCTAAGTTTACCTGCCATTTTGCAAACCTACTGTAAGTTTGTCTTTTCACACAGACTATACTCCTTGACCTAGCATATGACAGATACAGTACATACAGTGTATTATATCTTCATGTTAACATCTTAAGGTCTGTTTTACAAAATAAACGAGTTGTCATATTTCAAACTTAAATATTAATGTTAGATATATTACTTTTTTGTATTAAAGTTGGAACATGTTACTATGTAACTGAAGTAGATTGTTGATTATAAGGCATACATGTACCACACGTTGTGCAAGCTCATCAGCTTGAGTAGTTGTGGCTTGGGTGGTTATTAAAAAAATACTGAAAAAAAATACAAACGCTTAAAAAATGTTTAGAATGTAAACATTTATTCATTCAATGTGACCCCTATGGTAAATAGTAAGATACAAATATTTACTCTATACTCTAATTTATCTGTCTATTATGTCCAAAGTAGGACAAACTGTCAGACATTAAGTAGGGCATCTACATTTAGAGATAATACAGATTTGTTCTGTACACAGAATTAACTT
The DNA here is from genome assembly GCF_902827115.2 of Pseudochaenichthys georgianus. Taxonomy (NCBI): domain Eukaryota; kingdom Metazoa; phylum Chordata; class Actinopteri; order Perciformes; family Channichthyidae; genus Pseudochaenichthys; species Pseudochaenichthys georgianus. The sequence continues at coordinate 24,762,759 of NC_047506.1, read as the reverse complement.
TCTCTATCTGCCAGTGCAGAACTCTGTCAGAAATGTGACATTGGTTACACGCATGTCGGGGCTGGAAATCAAACCAGGAACTCGCTGGTTGTCTGTTTGTAGACAGATGTGCCGATCGCCAAATGTTTAGCTGTTACTGAGATGGATATATTCAAGATGATAAAGCTGAAAACAATACATCATATCTTGTATGTTTCCTCGCTGCAACAGGATTTTTAGTTTATTTTGTAAAGCCATATCACACTATATGAAAATATGAAAGTATATTGAAAAACATAGATCTATCCAACATGGTCGGGAATACATTGTAGGAAAGACTTTGCAGTGTGTGTGTGTGTGTGTGTGTGTGTGTGTGTGTGTGTGTGTGTGTGTGTGTGTGTGTGTGTGTCAGTTAGGTATTTAAGGTCACCTTGCCATGCTGGTGTCCCAGCAGCTGGTCAAACACACAGAGCCCAAAAGAAAGAAAAGCAGAAAGAAGAGACATACACACAGACACACAGACACACACACACACACACACACACACACACACACACACACACACACACACACACACACACACACACACACACACACACACACACACACACACACACACACACACACACACACACACACACACACACACACACACACACACCACACACACACACACACACACACACACACACACACACACACACACACACACTACTTGTCATGTCTTACAGCTTGACCTAGAAGCGTTAAACTATTCATAGATAATTCTATAAACAGAGTGACACTTGTAAAAAGTTTTAGGTTCTTTTAATTTAACATCTTGAAGACTGAGTAATGAACCCTCTGAACTTGAAGTGCAACATACAAAATACCAGGAAGGCTTGGTTCTGTAGGATATGTTTCATGTGTCACTTTTGGAATAATTGCTGACCTCCCATTTTCACGTATGCTGTCAGAGCCCAGGAGTCACACTTTACTTATCACAACATACAATGGCAGAATTAAAGATAATACTTTAAGGGAACCTGTTAACATTCACTTTTCTTTTAAAACGTGTGTCTCAAGTTTATAAATCAAAATGTTCCTCAGCCTGGCGTTTCGTAGTTCATAAACAATGAGCTGGAAGACTTTATAAAGCTTCATAGATCTGACTGCAGTATAGGGCAATCACTCTTTATGGACCCTTAACCTAAACTTAACATAGTATGATCTTAAAATCCTCAAACCAAGGCTTAACCCTAGAACAATCAGGTAAGCTGTGGTTTTATTCAGCCCCCATTACACAGCGTCCTGATTGCAAGAGAACGGTTCACCTTCACCTGAAAAACTCTCTGTGTACACACTGAGAGACCTGCGGCTATTTGGAACAACCTCTCTATCTTTTTGTCATCCCTCCCTTTCTCTCTCTCTGGCCAGGAGTCCATTTCTCTTTTTTACTGCCAGCTAATTGCTGTGCATGACTGTCTGGATCTCTATTCATGCGTCCGCTCCATCTATCACCTGCTGCTTCCTCTGTCTCCCCGCTATCCTCTCCTCCCTTCACATTCCTCCCCTCGCTGACTAAAAACAGATAATAAACCCTGGCTTTTCATCTCAGCATCGATATCTTTCAGATTTCTGCTTATGCCCATGTCCTTACCATAGGTCCTTACGCAGGCAGGTCAGGTTAATAAAAGGTCACTTCAACACCGAATCACACCGTCTACTGCGGGAATCGAACCAGCCCCGTTACACCAGTCTCTCCTAAAATGAACTCGGCTGTACAGTTTGCAGGGTTTTTTCAGATGTTTTTCTCACACTGCACGACAGACTCTATTTGCATAAACACCCTTTAGTACGTTTTTATCCCTAAAGCTTTCCTTAACAGTCCGTGGAAATTGCATTGTGAGCAGTTGCCAAGGTAACCGGGGACTCAATTGCCCAAAATTACCATAAAACACTAATTAAAAAGCCCTGGCTAAAAGCACCATTTTGACAGCGCTGCTGCACCAGTCTCTCAGGTGAGGAAAATGGACTGGGAATGGAAAACATTTCCACACCCACTGCCTAACATTTTGTAATTATGTGGCCTGAATGTAAACTTATTGTATCCAAGTGTAGGTGTACAATGATAGAGGTATAATATGCATGTCCAGATCAGAGGTGCCAGGTTGTGGACTTCACATAATTTTCAGTGAACTCGATTTTGTACACAAATATCAGAGTTACCAGCATACCAGCAGTATTGCGTCACTTGATAGCCAAAGCACATACTAAACATTGTGTGGACATAAGTAGTAAACGTATAGTACTGTGCTGATCCAAGGCAATCTTCGTCCGTAGGACTTCTCACCGTCCCAAGCTCTCGCCTCAAAACCATGGGTGCTCGAGCTTTCAGCTGCTCGGCTCCCAGACTCTGGAACTCCCTGCCACTACACATCCGACAGTCTGATTCCATAACAACATTCAAAACCCACCTGTTCAAACTGACCTTTTCTTTATAAACTGTACCCTGTGTCCTTTTGTGTCCTTCTATAGTCCGTTTCCTGTTGTTTGTCTTGTCTTACCCTGGCTGATACTTCACTAAATCCACTGTTTTAATGGTTCCCTATATTGCCCCTATGCCCTGTAAGGTGTCCTTGGGTGTTATGAAAGGCTCCCCCCAAAATAAATGTATTATTATTATTATTATTAAATGTCAGAAAATGTATTGACGGGAAATAGCAGAATGAAGGGACTGTCCTCGTGGCTTAAGAGTTTGAGATGCTGACCATTTAATCACATCATCTGGACACCAGTCAGGAACCTTTGTTGGATGTCATTTTTCCTCTCTCCAAACATATACTGTCAATTCTGTACCTCTACTATGAAATAAAGGCAAAAATGCCTGAAAGAATACTTAAAAGGAAAATAAATAAAATTACTAGAACAATGACATATCCTGTCAAGCTGATGAGCGACACATGTTTAGTTATGTGTGTGTTGCACTTTTGACCAAAACTCTTTTCCCACACTCTGGTAGTCATTTTACAGGGTAATAGTGTCCTTGAGATTAAAATGTATCCTTCACAAATGTGAGGTAGCCAACCTACTTGAGGTGAACTCTATAAAGTATTCTGATCAACCTCCATTAATGACAAACATGCCATAATGATCTTAATGATACAGGAAGGCCTTTGACCTCTGGCTTCTCATTTGAATCCATTACGGATGCAGATATACAGTATACAGTACTGTATAACATAACAATGATTGATATGGAACTGCGTATTCACTTGTGACTCATGTGGCTCATCATAGTTAACAAGAGGAGGTTTATTTGTATACTTTTCAAAAATAAAAAGAGAGATGATGCATCATCATCTGTACATTGCATCCATCAGAGTTATCTTTTTACCACCAAATCAGCACCAGTCCCCGTCAGTTGTGATCCGTACCAACAGACCGCAGACACCCTGCCTGTCTGGACGCAGTAGGAGAAAAAGTCAGAGCGAGGAGGCAGCTCCATGACAACACCCTGGTGTTAAGCCCACTAGTCACGACACAAATGCGCCCAGATAAATGTTTTAACACGATGCCATCACCACGGCGACGTGGGCATCACAAGGCAAATTCAGGGCAGTCAGTCAAGGGTGAAACTCTTCCCTCCCACATACCTGGGCACCGTCAAAACTTCAACATCACGATTCAATGCGCTTTAGAAGGAATATAACTCATGACTAATGATGAATCAAACGTGTGTTACTGCAGGATCATTTAACTTCAATTCTGAACCTTCACACTAAGGCTGCAATCGTTTTTTGTATACAAAAGGAAAACGTCATTGCCACGACTGCCACACACAATCTGTACTTGCTATTTATCACTCCCCCTCTCTCCCTGCTTCTCTGTCTTCTTCTCTCTGTTAAAACCTCCTTATCTGTGGTGCAGACTTCTTCACCAGCCTGTAAAGCTCCATCATCACAGTTTGTCTGTTGAGACTTTAAGCAGTATGCTTTTGTGGTAAAATATGACCAGTTCAAGCTCTCAATCTGTTATACTCATAGATCTATTTGTATGTCCATTCATCTATAATCTATGTTCTATGTCATCAGTGTCATTGAACATATTTACTGCATATGAATACCTCGGCTTCAACACAGACATTTTGTACAAATTATAAAATGTGCAAATATATCCTAACCTGGTGTTTGGGACCCCTTACATGTGTCACAAAATGATCCTGAGGCTTGTTGATATGACTAATGGAAAGGGAAACCCTTTCTAAATGAATCCATTATGGAGGTTAGAGGGGAAAATCCCTCTAAAGCACAACAAATAAATATCAAGCTTTGGTGCTGCTTCATTTGAAGGGTCCACACATCAACAAGGTTAACCACTGTTCTGTGTTTGCTTTAGTTTTATTCTAAAGGGAAGAATAACATCAAAATGCATCAGATCACTCACTGAAAAATATCCACTGTCAGCAGCCATAATTGAATTGCAAATGAGCGCTGCAGACTGCTTGTTGGGGGCAGCAGAACGCCATGCAAGAGCTGCAATTCAGGCAGTGCACAGGACACCTATAGAGCCCGTAAGACCTGTGGGAGCTGGCCTACATAAACTGATAGATACTGATCACCACAGAGAGAAAGAGAGACACACATGGACACACATGGAGACACACTCACACACACACAAACATACACACACACAGGGATGGGAAAGTGATCAAAGTAAAAGATTTTCAGAGGTGGAAAACAACGTGTTGTGCCTGGAAAATCCATCGTCAGCAATCCAACCACTCACTCTCTAGAGTCTAGTCCTGTCACATACACAACATACACACACAACACACTGAGTACACACACACTGGTCCGAGGTCTCACGTGTTATGGAGCGGTCTATTAACATTCTCCACACATGGTTGACTACAGTGAGCCTAGGGTATTTGCTCTCAATGTAAAGAAAAAGCACTGTCAAAGTAAATGACTGCACGGCACCACATCTCATCCCAGAGATGAACTCGTGATTGCAAGAAAATCATTCAATGAAGCATCAATCAAATACTGTTTACTGAGATAAAATAAGATGTGTCTTTGTCTTACAGCACTTTGTCATAGTAAGCTTTATGCATGTAATATTGTAATATTCCAGTACTGACTGGTTGTACAGTACTTAGCTCTATGGGACATTTGTTGATATGCAATGCTTATAAACAAAGCCAAACAGTAGCAAGTCGTACCAAATATATTAAAATGTCATGAATCATTCAAGAGCAATAGCTCCTTTTATGTAATATAAGAATCTAAACCTTTTTGACATGCATAAAAGCCCCCACGGAAGAACATTTTCTAGCAGAAAAAATCCCAACTGGGACTGATACATGTAACAATGTCTTCCATTATTCATGTTACTGTTGTGCGTTTCCCTGTTATGACAAGTAGCAATTCATACTATGAAATAAGTGCATTACTACTGGTTGCTTTAAGGTGGGGCTTTTATTATTTTTATTTTGTCTTTACTTGCTGTGAAAGCACTTACTGCTACTGTAATGAAGGTGTGGAAAATAAAGTAACCATTTCCTCTTTTGATTATGGCAGGTTCAGCTCGGTTCGGGCAAAAGTAGATGACTCTAATCTTGCTCCTTGTCATGTACACAGCAGTGGTGGACTTCCACTGTTGGCTAGCCAAAATCTCAATCGTAAATATATATATATATATAAGTTTATTTTGAGTTGCTCCCATACATACGCCAGACAGCTGTCATAAATATCGTCATTGCACCAAATCTGCAGCTGAAAATAGTCCCCAATGAAGAACATGTGCACAAATGAAAGCTTTAGCGCAAGTTCAATAACGGCCCGTCCACACTACAGCGTCGACAGCGTCGACAACTCCAATCTGCCCATTCACTTTCAATGGGGTGATGTCACGTTGCCTCGCTTTTTCGCCGAACTGAATTGCTGAATTGTGGGTAGCATAGCGGTCCGTCTCCGGGGTCTCCGGCGTCAGAAGTTGAACATTGTTCAACTTCTGACGCCGGAGACGGCCAATCAAATCGGCCAATCAAATCCCGTTTCGGAAAATCTGACAGCTCAAGCCGTAGCCAATCAAACCGCGTCTAAGCTGGGAGAGATATCCCGCCGTTCATTTCTATATTTCAAAAAAAGTTGGAGGAGAAACTAACTATCGCCGTAGCAAATCACCCGGTTTTGTATGACCAGACCCTCTTCACCTACCGGGATACAAACCGGAGGAACCAGGCATGGAGGGAGGTGGCAGAGACAGTGGGCGAAACTGGTAGGTTTTCGCCTGTTTGGGGAGTTTATATATATATTGCTCCCATACAATCCCCGGGGTTTTTTGCCCCGGGGATTTTCGGAGCGTCCACACTACAGCTTCAAAAAAAGCTTGGAGCTGGGCGTGTCTGTAGCTTGGGGATTTTATTCAAGCAACACGACCAACAACCAATCACATGAATCTCCCGCCCCCGACATACAAAGCAAAAAACCCCGGGGATTTTATGGGAGCAATATATATATAAACTCCCCAAACAGGCGAAAACCTACCAGTTTCACCCACTGTCTCTGCCACCTTGACATTCAACACATGTTGTGTCATATTTGACACATCCCTTCTAAGAGTGTACAGCAGACTGTAGCTAGCAATTTTCGACAGATACAGCCCACTCAAAAATATATTGTTTTATATAAAATAAATGTATATAGGCCTATAGGCCTATATATATATATGCAATTTTCGACAGATACAGCCCACTCAAATATATATTGTTTTATATAAAATAAATGTTTATATATATATCTATATATATATATATTAGCTGTACACTTTACGAATATAATAGTTTTGTATGGACAACTTTACCATTCAATCTCGTCCAACAGATTTTGCTGCCGTCACTCCTCGGCTCTTGGAGCCGCTCGCGGGCGCAGAGCCGCTCGCGGGGGTTTAATCTGCGCGCGAGGGTCATTTTATGCGCGTGTAAAAGCACATTTTCCGCTCGTGAGTAGCTTGTTTTACGCGCTAGAATATTGACCCAAATCTGACTCCATACAGCGTGTCTGTGAGGCCCCGCCCCCGCACGCAGATGAGAGAGAGAGTTCTCTTTCAAAATATATTGACAGTAGAGAAACGGAGATGGTTAGATAAAACGTGGAAGATAACGTTTATGTAGCATTATTTATTGTCGAAATGATGACATTTAACGGGATCAAACTGAACGGACTGCTGCTGCTGAATGCATGGGGCAAGTGACTGTGAAAAGTTTTAAAAGTTATTACATCGTTTCAGATAATAATGATAATTCATCCTATTTAGGGGCGCATTTCAAGGCACCCAAGGACACCTTACAATGCATAACATATTCCAAGGAACAAAGAAGCATTTCAGAAAACACAACAGCATTTCAGAAAACGTGATTGGACAGAGCCAGCCAGAAAAGCACTGCTGTGATTGGTTGTTTTTGCTGCCAGTCAAGAAATGACGCTTCGTGATTGGTCAACACCCGACAGCGAAATATGTCCCAACACATCAGCCGTTAGCACACACTCAGAGCTCACAGCTCCTCATCTGTTCAGAAACTGGACACACGTTAAACATGTACAAACCACAAACTGTCTATGTCATGGCGAATACAGTCGCTGCTTTATTTATGTCTGTATGATGTTGTTGTGAGTATGGACGGAGCAGCAACAGGTTAGTTTAGCCTGATGGATCCGATTCCATTCAGAAAACACGAATTTTAAAAGCTTTTCGCCTGTCGTCTTATCCGCAGACTTGTCAAAGCGTTAATTCATGGTTTTTACTAACCGTTATCAGTATGTAGCAGGGTTTCCGTTAGCCGGAAATTACCGGTTTTTAGCTGGTAACATTTATTAAAAACCGGTAAATTCAAAACCTGCCGGTCAAAATGTCTGGTAATAATTAGGGAGGCTCCGATCGATCGGCCGCCGGTCATTATCGGCCGATATTCACTCTTAATAGTTTGATCGGTGCTCTCTATAAAGGCCGATCAGGAGAGCTGGATCTGATCGATATGGACATAAACGCGAGTGAAGTGTAACCGGACAAGAGAGAGAGATCAGATCAGCTGCTGAGTCTGACCGAGACACGCAGCTCTGCATAATCACCTGAAGCCCCGCCCTCTGTTTAGCGAGCTGCAGGAGCTGCTTGAGAAACGGACGTGCTGTCAGGAGAGAGAGAGGGGAAAAGAGAGGATCCGTTTCTCCCGTGTTATTATTCAAATGTAATGTAAACTTTTGAATAATGTACGTTATCTACTACAAGTAGTTTGTTTGAATGTAATAATTATGTTGTTTGTTGTTTGTGGAATCATTTATTGAAAAATGAATCTGAATTTTTCGATCTGTTACAATTATAAACTGAAGCAATATAAAAATGAGCCCGTGAACTGAGTTTTAAACTGAAGCATATCTGCTCATAGTCCGGTAATTACATGCTAACGGAAACTCTGCTACACAACTCTTATTATTATTGAAATATGACCGGTAAGTTTCAAATTAGTCCGGTAAAATAAATTCTGCCCGGACATTTGACCGGCGAGGAAAAATCCTAGCGGAAACCCTGGTATGTAGTTACTTCGGCATCACTTTGAAATGTGTATTACAATTAAATCACGGTCAAATATGTTCATTTTGTTGTAGTTGGTATCTCCCGCTCCCTCTCCAGTGCCACTTGTTTGAATGACAGGAGCAAACACAGCTGACAGCCGCTGTGAAACTCAGAGCGATGCGAATATTGGGTGGTCTACCATAGTATTTACATGGAGATAAGCCCCTTAAAAACCATGAATTAATAAAGCATTAATTCTGTGTTTACTCCTGTCATTTAAACAAGACGCGGGCCGTATCTCCATGTAAATCCTATCGGAATCGGATCGACCAGGCTAAACTAACCTGTGGCTGCTCCGTCCACGCTCACAACAACGTCATACAGACATAAATAAAGCAGTAACTGTATTCAAAATGACATAGACAGTCTGTGTTTTGTATATGTTTAACTTTTGTCCAGTTTCGGAACGGATATGAGGAGCTGTGAGCTCTGAGTGTGCTAACAGCTAATGGCTGATGTGTTGGGCCAATCACGCAGCGTCATTTCTTGACTTGACTTCTAAAAGTAATCTGCCACCGATACCCGCGGGGACTGTTGTTAGCTTCTGATGCGCAGAAGAAAAATCTGGCCCACCCTATATTTTTACAGGCCCACCCTAAAGTACATTTCTGCCTACGCTACTGGTCCGCACAGCAGCGTGCGTTGACGTTGGCGGTCAGCGTGTCTGAAGCTTGGGGATTTTTTTTGCGAGCAACGCGACCATCAACCAATCACATGAATCTCTTGCCCCGACGTACAAAGCAATAACAATGTTAAAACGAAGTAAACTGGAAAAAATCCCCAACAGGCGAAAACCTACCAGTTTCACCCACTGTCTCTGCCCCCTCCCTCCATGCCTCGCTCCTCTGGTTTGTATCCCGGTAGATGAACAGAGACTGATCATACAGCACCGGGTGATTCACTACCGCTATAATGAATTTTCCATTTTTTGGAATATGAGGAAATGACCTGGCTAGCGCTTGTACTGGCAGATTTGCCTGACCTCCGGGTGCAGAAGCAACCCCTGCATCTTCAATTCCTTCTCGGAAGCGCTCTGCTGGATCCTGCTGAACATCGTCAGAATCCCCTCCGTCCTTCACCTACTGGACGACTTCCTCCCCATAGACCCGCCACACGACAGCTCAGGGATCTCACTGGCCAAGCTTAAACACTGCTTCAGGAGTTAGGTGTCCCTCTCTCCAAAGAGAAAACGCTAGGTCCCGACACACGCTTAGAGTTCTTAGGCATCATCCTCGACTCCATAGACATGAAGGCGTCTCTCCCCTCCGACAAATTGCAGCGCATCCGGGACATAACCAAGTCATACTGCGAGCAACAAGTTATCACAAAACAACAGTTGCTCTCCCTTCTCGGACACCTCAACTTCGCCATGCACGTCATCCCCCAGGGGCGCTCGTTCTTCTCCCGCCTCCTGGACGCAGCATCAGCAGTCGACAACCTCCATGACTGCGTTTTCTTAGACAAAGGCTGCCGCTCAGACCTACGTTTCTGGTCCCTCCTGCTCGCCCACTGGAACGGAGTTACTTTCTTTTACGATGACCTCGTGCATTCCTCTGACTCAAGTAGGTTCTTCACGGATGCCGCCCCATCCGTGGGTTTTGAGGGTTTCTTCCAGGGAGAGTGGTTCGCAGGGTCATGGCCCCCGCCAATTTCTACCTCAAGCAAGTTCTCATTAAATCCAGCCTATCACCTATATCATACCCGGGACATTCCTTCAGGATAGGTGCAGCCACCTCTGCTGCTAATCAAGGTCTCTCTACCCCATCCCTACAACAACTAAGACGGTGGTCCTCCTCCGCCTTCACAACCTACATCAGCGCCGTACTGGCTATACTATGGTATCTATGCATATAACTGGTGGTGGTTCATAACACATTTACACGTATACATGTCTCATTATGGTATCGGATTTCAAACTGCATTCCTGTCATAGTCCGTGGGCCCCCACCCACAGGGAACAATGTCTCGTCTCATGCTGCATCTACACGTAACGGGCTACATTCTCCTGCACGCAGCTATCCAAATCCCAGGCCCTTGCTCAAATGTGTCCGTGTAAAATGTATATCCTGCGAAGTCAGGTGTGGACCGGGGGTCCCCGTCGACTTCGGTCTCGTGGACTGCTGGTCCCAGCAGACTTCGGTCTCGTGGACTTGGGCCACCGTACACTTCGGTGTCGTGGCTTCGGGCCACCGTACACTTCGGTGTTGTGGACGTTGGGCCACCGTACACTTCGGTGTCAGTTACAAAACAAGATCCCTGCTCCGGCAGGACGTTCGACCTTCGGGCGGCGTAGTCAAGCCCTGCTAGCCAGGCAGGCGACCCTAAGGTCGTTTTTCAGATAAGAAAACTGCTCTTCCTCCCTGTCAGTTGTCATTTCAGGTGACCACACGCAACCCGCCTCCACCCCTCTCGCCTCCCGTCTCCTCCAGGACAAAGCTAAACCTTCCTTCTTCAGACCGGTCCCACCTACTTATCACCACCACCAGTTTCTGGACCCCGGGGATTTCATCGGAGCGTTTTTTTTCCCTCCTGAATGATTATCCTGCAAACCGGGGCCTAATCGCCAAACACCATTCCATTCTCCTTTTGTATTATGATGGCAATCATTTCATTCATATGACGTGTAAACAATAAATATGTATTCCTTATATCACGTCTCTCCGGTTTGAAGTACTGTTGTTAAGAAAAATGTTGAGGGACTTTATTCAAGTGTTTTCATTTTATTTGACTTTATACTTGTACTCCACTACATGTACTGTATGTTGAAAACTGTACTTGGAATAATCAGTGATAGATACAAATAGCCCCATATTTATCAGCTGCAACAATAAAGTGATGAACACATTAATGCATCATTTTAATCTAACATAATATTGGAATATTCTGAAATGGTCCTTATATTTTGATAGTTTAGGTATATTTTGATGCAAATTATTGTACTTTAATTTGTGTAAAGTTTTAAATGCAGCATTTTCAGCAGGAAGGGATGGTGCTGATATGGAAAAGTTTGGGGAGAGAGATTGTTGTATTGTTGGTTTGGGTATTGTCATTTGACTTGTTGAAAAATGGCCAGACTTCTCCTCTAAAGATGAACTTATACACATGAAGACGTGGTGGTTACATAAGAAATCGTATTGAGTTGATAAAATGCCAAAGAGCAGCGAACCCCGGTACAACCAGAGAGAAGCCATCTCTCAGTCTCTTCCTGTCTGATAGCCGAGCCGAGACAGACAGCGCAGGACGGAAGGCAGACGCTGTCAATTTACAAAGATTACTATCCTGCTCTCAACCCATTCTTCTTCTCCGCCTTTCAGTCTCACTCTGGTCTTTAAAAGTTCCTCATGACTCCGGCGATAATTAAGAAACTCCAGGATGCTACTGATTCCGATCTCACGCATATTGCAATCACACACGTTTCTAAGTTTCTGTTTTTATCTCATCCCAGCTCTTTCATTAATGGACGCTGTGGTTATTTTTTGCTTCAATGCAATCACCATTATTTATAGACTCGATAACTTTAAATTACCTCCATGATAAAAGCTGTGAATTTGGGACGGATGAGAGGATGTTAAAGACGCTAACAGAAGCCTAAGGGTTGTTCTCTGTCACCCTCTCACTCACATTCAAACATGTTGACGTACTCTGAGTTGTCTTAGACCTCAGACCGGAGGCTGTCCGGGCCTTTGTCAATCTAAAAGGAGACTGGGTCGCCCACAGCAACACGTGGACCAACCAGCACAGGATGCAGGGAGACCGTCCTCCTCCTGCTGTCCTCTGGGAGAAAGTCATTCCTGGAACTGGGATCCCATTTCCAGGAATAACTGGATGGATTCATGTCATATAGAAGTATTAGTAGTTTTTAAATAATTGAAAGCATCTGAAAAGGCATCCTGCCAGCTGAGATGTTACCCTTGGACATTTTTTTCACAAGATGCCTCATTATGTTATAATGTTCTAGTTTCCAGCTTAATTATTATAAAGCGAAAAATTGTATAAAAGTACAAATTTGCCAAAAATCTAATCTTTCAAGGGTTTTTGTTTTGTTTTTGTTAAAAATCGATGTTAGATCTTCAATGTTAAAACTCACACCTGTTTCCTAAAAGGAATTTACTTATAGGACATTACAGCTTCGGTATTTATCTGCTGTAAAAAAAAAATCCCTTTCCACAAAAACATAGGATTGAATTTGTCTTTTTACTCACTGAGTAAAAACACTGGCTCAATTTACATCATTTTACTATCAGTTTTGCTTAAAGACACAGATTGTATTTGAACAGAAAGCTGAAATAAGGCAAGGTGAGAAATGTCCTCCTTAGATTGACATAACTACTTGACTTCTCTAATGGAAGGGGTTGAGACAATTTGAGGAATTCAATTGGAGTCATGGGTCAAAATAAGAAACTTGTCCTTGGCTTTGGATACTATCAGGTTGAAACTGAACGGGAAGAAACAAAGAGGCAGCATGGAGGAAGATAAAAACCACACACACACACACACACACACCTCGCAGAATCAGCAGAAACACTGGGTCACACTGTGTGACACATTGGATAAGTGTGAAAGACTCAGCTTTGCACACACAGAGACACTCACAAAGACACACTCTCTCTCTCTCACACCACACACACACACACACACACACACACACACACACACACACACACACACACACACACACACACACACACACACACCACACCACACACACCAACACACACACCACACCACACACACACACCCACACCACACACACACACACACAGAGCCTATTGTGTGAAACACCTTGTTACAGGCCTGCCATGTGTTTAACACTGCATTGTTTCCTAAGACTTCTGCCAAACTGATAATGTTCCACAATCCACATATCATGTAGACTGCCACCATTAAATGTGTGTTGTCCTCCGAGAACCAACAGTAAGGATCATATGTGGCCCCTGAGAAGCTGCATTGTAGGGCTGCTCGATTATGGCAAAAATCATAATCTCAAATTATTTGGGTCAATAATTGAAATCACGATTATTAAAAACGATTATCCATTTACTTTGAAAACATCCATTTATTTAAAAAGAAAATGTGAACAGTATGTTATTAACAGTTGATTACCGTGAACTTTAAGTATAATTCGACTGAAAAACCAATACAAAAATTAATTAAAAAAAAATCTTTAAAAAACAATATCGTTTTATTTCGATTATGTTGTTTTCAGAATCGTTGCAAGCCAAAATCGTAATTGCGATTAAAATACGATTAATTGAGCAGCCCTACTGCATTGTCCCAGAATGCACCACCAACTAGTTTGCATTCTCTATCTGCAATATCCTGGTTTGACTTCCTCCTTGGCAGAGACAGGTCATCATGGCTGATGCTCTTGTAGCTGTCAGAATAGATGAGGGGAGATGTTTTGTTGAGACAGAGAAATACCAGGAGCTCTGTGTCCTGTCCCGTCACTGTATCATACGAGAGATGCCTGGTGAGCCACAGCTGAGGACACCAGATCTTAAAGTGAAGCCTAGGGAGTCGCTTGACCTGCCGCAACGGGAATTTAAAAAAGAAAATAGGGGTGCAACTAATAATTACTTTCATTTTCCTTTTTGTGTTGTAGATTGTGTTGATATAGATTAATCAGACCGAGAATATAGATTGTAAAAATATTCCAAGATGTTCAAAGGTGTCAATGAAATAACTTTAAATGTCTTTTATAAAACCAACACATAAACAGAACAAATCACACCAAAACGTCTCAAAACACAGTTGAAAAGGGAAGTAACGAACACTTATTTTGCTTGTTGACAAATCTATAACCATTTTCTCCTTGATTATTTAATGAATCAATTGGGTTTTAGTGTCAGAAAAAAGGTTGTCACCTTTTCCCAGAGCACAAGGTGAAGATTCCATAATGTCTTGACCAGCAGTCCAAACCAACATTTAATTCAATTTTCAATGCCATAAAACCAACATTATTGCACTTTAAATCACTTAAACTATTATCAAAAGAGATCAATGTCCAAACAAACAACACCCCTTTTGCACTGATGACAGGCATTTGAAACAAGTCATTTATGTCCTTATTACTTATGTTAATGCTCATCCTTATGTCTCCATTGTCAACCAATGTTTGTATTTCGCCTGGACAAGTTGTTCTCTTTCTACAAAGGCACACAAATCAGAACTATGACCGCTTCACGCCACAGAAACCTGACTAGTTTTACCCAAAGGAATGCATAATGTACTATAGGAGGACCATCCCAGGCGAAAATAGAACTGTAAGCATTGGATGAAGTTAAATAGTTCACACAGAGATTCATTTTCTTGTTAGACTGAAGGCCTATAGGAACAGCATCCATGATCTCTTATTGGAGCCAAATAATTATGTCACCCCGGAGAGAACAATGTGCATGATGCAACCATGGCAACACTGTCACAGAGGCTGGAGAAGGGACAGAGCGGATGCTCCCACATGAATCTGTGATCGCAGTGAAGGATACAAATCACATTAAACTAAATGAACAAAACGGATTAGATACATTTATCCTGTGAGAGACCAGTTTGGAACAGTTTCATGGAGCCTGTGTGAGCCTACAGTACAGTACGTGCCGTGGCCAAGAGGGTAATGTTTCTGTCTGTTCCTCCTCCCTCCCTCCCTCCCTCCTCTATGCTTCTCAAAAATCCTGCAAAGGTTTCCTAACATGGATTTGGAAGTTGTAAGAAAATGCAGCAACATTGCATGCCATTGTTAGCGTGTAGTGTCTGCTCAAACAAGACACACTGCTTCAAGTCAGACTCCATAATCCCAAATGGGAGAAAATGTGATTCGTGTAGGCCTGAAATAAGGATTTATGACTACATAAATACATTTTAAAACATTTTAAACTAAGGATGTTATTGTCTGTGAAAATATATATGTTTTAACTGAGTTATCTGTGCATTTCTTCCTCAATCATTTGATTAACTGTTGAGCGAAAATATGATGAAAAAGGTTTCAAAATGTATGCCTTAAAAAAACAATTATTTTGTACAGCCACCAGTCAAAGACACACATATATTGAGTTTATGATGAAGAAAAAGAACATCTACATTTTCTATACATTTTTGCTTAAGAAATGATTATGTTTTATTATAAGAAACAAGTTGCAGATTCATTTATGTGTTGCAGCTCTATCCTGCAGCTATTCTTCTCAATTGTCCATCCATAGGCAGCACAGTTTGTGACAAACAATCCACGTTTTGTAAAAAAATATCCTAAACACATCCCAGTTTAGTTCTCCCCGTCTTGGAAGCATTGTTTGGTCATATTCTTGCAAAGAAATCGCTAGTAAGTCCTTGTGGCGCTGACATTAAAGAAGTTCCAATATCTAGACTCAGTTAACTCAACGAGACTCATCACTTTCTCTAGCACGATTTGTGGCATCAACACAACTGACAACACCAATAAATCAAAGTCATAGCCTCCACAGTCATCATAACCCCTAAAAAACATTGCAATTCATCCTCATCATCATAACACACACACATACACACACCAGTATCTCTGTCCCCCTACCCTCACAGGGAAGTCTTACCCTTGGCCCGTCACCATAACGACGGGAGCCGGTTCCATGGATACAGTTACTAGGCAACCAGCAGCATCAGCAGCAGCGGAGTCCTGTCAGAGCTGTAGTGGAGCAGCAGAGAGAGAGCCATCCTCCTCTGGCTGCATGCAAGTTGCTTTTTGAAGAGGCAATGTTAATGCGTTTATCGTGTCTCCGATCTGAAGCCTCTTACATTACACTCAACACTAGAGGCGCTTACTGCAATTTACACTGACATAAAAGGACCTACACTGGGGACCAAACTGGGCACAATTTGCGGATGAACGGGTTTGTGATTATTAAAACTTTAAACATAACTTCCATCTCGAATATGGACACTGCTTCTCGTTCTTAATCTTTCTGATTTTATTTCTCATTATAAGGAACTAATAATGAGAGAAAACACAAGATATAACCATTTCATGTTAAATTGGGGCTCCATTTAACTATGTGTTTTTATTATTTGTTAATTTGCCCATTTTCACATGTGGTTAGATATTGCATTACATATCATTTAGCTGACACTTTTATCCAAAGCGACTTACCATAAGTGGAAAAACCATAACGATTCAGACATATGCGTTTGGTCCATACAATGTCATAACATAATATCATATACTGTACAGTCCACGGTGGCATCTTCAGAATTGTCCAATTCAGTGTGAAAGCCAAAGATATTCACTTTAATATCCCATCAATTCGCACATTTACATGTAACACTTGTACTGGAGAATGTTTGGCAATATTTGCCCAAATAATTACATTAAGGATTTATCGATGATCAAAACATTTCTGTTAATCAACATACCAATCAATGGACTAACCCATTAGCTACTAACAGCTGGAAGAAAAGCAACCACAGACACCTAAAACCAGCTCTGAGCAGTGGAGGAAGACACCGCTGGATACTTAAATGCTAACATATTTAAAATATGTTTAAGGAATTAATTAAAGTGAAAGCAGCACTAAAATTCGCAAGACTTTTGCCTCAAGTTCATTTGTGTTGAAGGTTGAAATACCACACACACAAATAAATCAACTTTAGGGACGCAATTTCAGACTTATATGATTTGATAAGAGGGGGGTTTAACCCACAGATGTTGGGTAAATGTAAAAGAGTAAAGGTACAACATTTACCTGTAAATGTGTTGGGATCTAGCCATGTGAAAATGGAAATACCTACATAAACTACTTCAAAACTGTAGTGCATACATTGTGTGCATGTACATGGTGACATTAAGATTATAGATACAGGATTCAAAGGTTTATTGTCATAACATCTAAACAACTATGGTGGAGTTATGTAATATATGAACTTAGTTTGCAGGTTCCTGAACAGTGCAATTACAATACATAAGAAAATAAATATAAAAAACATTCCCATAAGAGTACATTCTTCCAGGTAATGTATTATTTTTGTTGATGATATTACTGCAGGGCACAGTCTTAACAATCAGTTTAAAGTCTCCAAAAATAAACTACCAAGTCTGCCACATCTATAAGCCAACCATACTGTAACTGAATCCATACATGTTGTAGAATAAGGATATTAGTATATATGTTGTGTAGACCACAACCAATGACTTTTTATTTTATTTAATCAGATAAAAAGCATTGAGATAAAATCTCATTTACAATGCTGACCTGGCCAAGAAGGCAGCAACGTTACACTGCTACATGAAACCAAAGAAAGAGACCAATACTGAAAACAGAGCATGGCCTGTTTGTAAAAATGATACAAAATAAGGCTAATAGAAGTGACCGCAAAGCCCAGATGAAATTAAAATGTATTAATATAACTCATCTTAGAGGCAGCACAGACAGAGAAGCTTTGAAATATGTTGCATTGAAGATCGCAATTCAATATTCCCTTTGATTAAAAGAAGCCCTTTTTTGCATAGCTGCCCGGAGTGCCCTGGCTACAAGTCAGAAAGACATTCAGTATGTGTGCTGTTTAGTAATAGGACAACAAGATAAATCACAGCACATAACCACGAAACATTACGATCCTGACAATTAAACCCTCTAACCTTGTACAGGTGTATAACATCGGTAATAAAGCATTTAGCCGGATGGTTAACAAGCTTGTGTCATTACAAGCGTGACTGATACAGCTAAATAATGGGCCAGATAGGCTAATAAGCTGCAATACCTCAGGCTGCACAATTTAACAGGTGTGCGTGTCTGCGTGTGTGTGCGTGTGTGTGTGTGATAATATCTTATATGAGAGCATAAACTATCATGGCAATACTGCTGGGGGCAATATGTCAAGACATGAGAGTATATGACACTGCATCATATATAATTTTCTCTCACACACACACACACACACACACACACACACACACACACACACACACACACACACACACACACACACACACACACACACACACACACACACACACACACACACACACACACACACACACATCATCCCTCCCCCCCCTCTACCCTGCAGTCATGGCTGTTTCATTAGCTCATCTTGAAAGGCCTGAAGATGAGGCTCTATGAAAGAATGAAGAGACAATTGTGATAGAGATATAAGTGGGGAAACATCTATGCAGTAGACAGTGCTAGACGGTGTTGCACATATTAGGTAATGCCATTATTTGTCGCATGATAGTGTCCTTATTAAACATTTATAGCCATGAGAAAATCATGAGATGCATGTGAATTATATGTAGAAAATACGACATCCGATCTATAGGACATGTAGGATATAAAAATGGCATTGTGTGCATTAATGTCAAGACTATGAAGTCCTTATCGATATCAATGGGATTATTCATTAAGCGGTCATTAACACACTGAATGACAAGCACTGCAGCAGGTATGTGTCAACCCATGTTGCCTTACGTTGTAAAGTAGAGTAGTTATCCATCTGGCAGCCTGCTGGTGGCGGATCCGGTTCTTTTTTTTTTTTTTAAATCACTCAGGAGTTCCCTTTGAACAGCACCGGACAGCGATCAGTCTACCGGGACGAACCGAACCGGTGTGAAACCAGGACAGGTACCTGCGCTGCCGGCCGCATCCTCAGGACCCCCGGGACGAGAAAACGGAGGAGGTGAGCACATCAAGCACTCCGGTAGGGAGACTCATATCGTTATCATTCGGTCAGGTTTAAATCCAACACACCGTTTTCACTCAGATCTCCTCGGAAGGTTTCTCTACAAGATTGCCTTGCTCCGCCTCCATGTGAAAAAAAAGAAATGGAAAGCAAAGCCAAGATGCGGGCACACCGGGGAGGGAAAAAAAGGTCAGTGTGCGGTTAAGAAAAGCACACGGGAGGAACGGATCCGTGACCGAGAGGAGCGGTGGCGGTGCCCTTCTTCTTCATTGCCGAGCAGGGAAGCACATACTGCATGAGCGCCGTAGAGAGAGCGAGAGAGAGATGGATAAAGATGGAACGAGGACACTAGAGTAGGTGCGTTCGCGCGTGCGCAAGATTGTGCGTGCCCCTGTGTTGTAAAGTTGCGCGCGGGCGTGTGCAAGTGTGTGAGAAAGATGAAAATAATGACACTCGTCTTTTGCATCTCTCTCACACACAATACAAACAAACACACACACACACACGCGCGCGCGCGCACGCACGCACACACACACACACACACACACACACACACACACACACACACACACACACACACACACACACACACACACACACACACACACACACAAGTCAAATAATAGTCAAATAAATTAAGATATTCTGACTTGCGAAATAATTCTACCTGTCTCATGATGCAACCTAATAGTGTCTCCCTTTATGCCACGTCCATATAATATTGCAGTTCTCAGAGCATAATAACTATTCTCTAATTTGGAGCAATAACGTCAATATCGGAGATGTTTCCGACAGGGTTTTTCAGTAGCTCACATTTTGGCACTTAACAAATAAGAAGTACTCAACAAAAAGTAAAGTCTCACATCAGCCAAAGTATGCCATTGAAGATAATCAGACCTATAGTGAATGAGTACACTTACTGTATTTTTCCAATGCACAATACATTTTGATTCTCACATGTTCATTTCTGCAACCACACAACTGTCTTGTTTGATTATGTGAATGCTCGCAATTTCCATCCCTGAGGAGAGATTATCTTATTCATTTATCAGATTCCATAAAGATCCTAGAAAAAATTAAACAACTGTTTGCACAGGCTTGGAAGTGCTCATAAGGACAGACAAACGGTCCTCACGTGTAAGATCTGTGGAGCTTTTAGTGTCACCTTTAATAAGGTACTCGGATCCAACCAGCCATCGCAGCAGTAACACTTTCAGGTGATCAGATGCGTGTTTGAGAGTCAGTTTGCAGAACATCACAGACATTATCAGCAACTGTCCCTGCTGCCAAAGTGTTTGGCCTTATGCCCGGGACAAATATGTCCCTCCTCCTCTTGACCGAGACTTTAGTTTCCAAAAATGAAATATGAATCCAAAAAGTAAAGGTGCCATCTATCAAAAGGGATAATCACAGTGTTATTGAAGCTTTAGAACTACAGCTAACACAATGTAATTCACACAACAGGTCTAAGGGATTTTTCTTGCCATAACTTATCATAGCACTACAAGTGACTGTACCTGTTGGAAGAGAGAGAATGTAAGATGGCAGTCCAGAGGCTAAACATGAGTTCCATATAAATGGTTCTTGAGAAATCCAAATCATGTGGACGACATTCTCTAGCCGCAAATTAATGTCAAATGGTGCATGAGAGTCAAATTGTAAAGCAATTTGTTCAGTAAGGCAGACAGGAGCTATATAAATGCAACATAAGTGCTGCCACTGTTATGATTGCATAGTTGTTATGGTTGCTCAAATGCAGAGGACCCTTGTTTTGTGATGGACATCATAGATGTTTAGTGCACAGCCAGAGCTCAAAGCATGGCGCAGAGTGCTGCTCATAGCCTGCTGAGTGGGCTCCTGTTGGGAGGCTTCCTGAACCCAATCAGCACAGCCACCAGGAGGTCAGTTCAATGTGTTGCCTTGTATATTAGACGTGGTGTCTAAATATGAGTTGCCAATTGCTCATTAGCTAAACTTCCTCTTGATGTACAATCTGCTTTTTATCGTATCAATATGTTTCACCTTGGATACTTATTTCAGACTGATCTGCAAATATTGGCAATGACATATAAACATCAATATAGTACAAATTCTGCAAACTCCTGACTGTGTCCAATAGTGACATATTTCCCATTTCTTGCTTTTTGCACAAACCGCACATGGCAACTAAAGTAAGGTAAAAAAAAACATGATACCCCGTAATTACTCTGACATATATATATATATATATATATATATATATACGTAAAGAGCTAATTGTCCTTATGTATTTATTGTTTATTTAATAATACATAATATAATGCATAATAAATAATAATATCCAAACATTTGGTCTACATATGCTGTAAAATGTATTATCCCTTCGATTTACACACAGCATCTGTCTGTCCGTCCTGGGAGAGGGATCCCTCCTCTGTTGCTCTCCCTGAGGTTTCTCCCATTTTTCCCTTTAAACTGTGGGTTTTCTCCGGAAGTCTATCCTTGTACGATGGGAGGGTCTAAGGACAGAGGGTGTCCTATTGTCATACTGATATTCTGTACAAACTGTGAAGTCCACTGAGACAAATGTAACATTTGTGATATTGGGCTGTATAAATAAAGATTGATTGATTGATTGATATTTCCTATAAGGACAAGTACTGCATTTGAAATCACATTAACCAATAGCAGTTTTTTAAATGCCTTCAAATATGGGACTTTAAAATACATAAAGCCTGAGAGTAAAATCCATATAAATCAGCACAAAAGTAATATAATAAAATGATCATAACAAACACTGACAAACAACAGGTCCTTCACAACATGACTCTCTAAAAACTGTTTCAGCTTGCGTTTAGAAAAGTCCTGAATCATCCAGCATTGGCATAACTCCTAGGGATACTGGGCTGAGATTAAAGAAGCAGGCATGAGGCAAAAATCCAGGACCATCAAGATGAATTTGTTTGGAGAATATGCTGCATTTAAATGAGAGTGTGGAGGAAAATAGCCTTTATTGACTAAAAGTAGAGCAAAAATAAAATAACAATGATCAACTCAAATACATGAATGGTGTGACAATATTTGACCTGTAATTGCCCTGAAATAATGTATGCCTCAATGGGATGCTATAATACAAATAGGGATTCCTTTCAAAAAGGGCAGTGTGAGTCAGGATTTGTATTAGAATCTCGTGATCTATATCCAAATAATGTAGACCATAGTTGATCCTACAGGAGAAAGACCGGGAGTTTGGGAGGTCCTGACAAAAACAAAAGGCTTCAATCTGAAGCTGTAAAAGAAGTTTCTGAAGCACATTATTTGGCATTAAGTGCTCTGGACGTGAAGATAAAATAGGGTTTCTATCATGGCTTGAACTGACTTCTGACCCTTGATAAATTAACATAAGATGACCTTCAGCTTCACTTCACTCCAACGTATTCAACTCTACTCAAACAAATCACATAGTATCCTTATGCCATCTGTGCCAGTTGGCAGTGCCAGGCTAAAGCCCCAGTAAAACCCAGATGGCAGCGCTGGGACTCTCCAAGATTGACTGAGTTTAACAACAGTCTGGAGAAAACAGGAAGCTGGCCAGCCAGGCACTCTGTCAGTCAACAAGTCATCTCTCTCTCTCTTCCTGGGATAAGGAT
This sequence comes from Pseudochaenichthys georgianus, assembly GCF_902827115.2. Taxonomy (NCBI): domain Eukaryota; kingdom Metazoa; phylum Chordata; class Actinopteri; order Perciformes; family Channichthyidae; genus Pseudochaenichthys; species Pseudochaenichthys georgianus. The sequence goes on along the minus strand of NC_047506.1, from coordinate 24,739,900 downwards.
TTTTCAAAACCCATACAAATTGATAAAACTCCAATCCAAAAATCCTGTCTTTAAAAAGAGTTCACGCCAAAGTCCTGTTTAGCAGCTGGAACTGGGTTTGTTGCCTGGCAACAACTCAGAGAGACCTTGGGGCTTTTTAGTCAAAGTGTACAGAAGAAGTTTGGTTTTGAAAGAATGAAACCTTTTCTTGTAATACAATAAAGGGGTTTACCTTTTTCCCCAAAGGATGATTGAATGATTGTTTATCGACAGGATGGTAAGTAGCATATTAATGACTTGTGTCTAAATGGCTACAATGTATAGTTTTATCATGTAATATGTTGAGGAATCCTTGAATTTCTTTCTATTTTTCATTTCCTGTTTTCTCTAAATGTGCTCTTGCACTTTGATTACAGAAATGTAGTGCATATTTTTATAAAAGCATTGAGCCACATGAGGCAACACTTTACAATGATTTGAAATCAATATGAGGAGCTTCATGATGTGTCTGTTTATGACTGACTGATTTACTCAATATTCCAAACCCAAATGAAACTAATAAAAACATAATTGCTTTTAGCGATTATTTTAGGAATACCATTTTTGGATCATTGACCAATCTTCAATGTCAATTGAACACAATCAAGTATTACTGAGTGTGAACGTTCATGCATAGTCATTTGCACATTTTTCTTTTATTTAAGGACATGTTAGAAAGTCCAGAATCCTTTACTACAAACATTTATTTATGAACACTTTCTGATTTAGCTTACAATGTAAGATGAGCATTGTTGCTAACTTCAGGTGCAAATGTATCAGATGTAAAGACAATGCATGGAAAACAGATTTGACCGTGTGTGTAACACTTTGGTGGGCCAAATTCATTTTACGTGAGCCAGGTTATGCCTACGGGTCCTATTTAAGGCAGCTTGGATTCAGCTGATTTTGCCCACAGGTCCTATTCTGGGCAGCTCTGGTTTAGAGCTTGGATCTGCTATAAAACATAGATCACTCTGCTGTACATGTAGAGACCTTGTCTATTTTTGGTACCACTACTATGAGTGATAGATGGAAATAACAACAATTATCGTCAGGATTCCCATTGTGTGCAGTTGTTAAGTTTAGAACAAGGTTTGAGTAAGGGTTGAGTTAAACGACAGGGCATTTGGGTTTACGCACGTAATTGTGATAGTCAAGGCTAAGCAAATGAATGTTCTAAAAAGCATACAGATTAAGAAGATAAATATGTACTAAGAGGGGGAAGTATCCACAACACACACTACATACATTCATACACACACATTATTGCTTCCCAAACAGATGATATGAGTATGAGATGACACCCTGCAGGTATAGGGTGGCATGCAGAGAACTGCCTGGTGCAGATTCAACAAAAAAACATGGTGTCATTAAGTTTCTGAAGCGTCAATTGTTGCTTCCTATTAAGATGTTCAATACGTTAATGTTACCAAGCAACAACTAAATCTAGCCAATAAGAGGAGTCTTAACTTAACTAAGCCTTTTTTAATATTGGTCTATTCTTTGAAACCTCTTTATAAATGGCAGCAAATTGTAAATCACCAAAGTCAAAGTACCCGGGGAAAACACTTAATCACAAGGCCACAAAGTGAATGCAAACTATTCTGCAATTTCTTATTCAATATTCTGTTTCTTATAGCAACCGCTACAGTTTAGCCTTAGAAACTCAGATACATTTTGGTGTTTTCACTTTTTAATATAATCCCCCTTATTATGGATATTATTATTATTTATTTTCAATTTATTATTAACAATTATTTGGGCTGTTTTTTTTAATATTATTATTATTTAATTTAGTCTCCTTTTTGTCTTTTTTGACAATAAAGAAAACTTCACCATAATAAAAACGTTGTTTTAATTGTATTGCCTGTAGAGAAATTCGTTTTGTATTTTAAGCATAGAAGTTGTAAACTCATTGTGTTTCATCTGCGGGTTGGACAAAAGAAGATTCATTTGAGATGAGGATCAGCACTGTGTAGTAATTTGTTCTAAAAATAACTTTAAATGACTACATATAGACAGACCTTTAAGAACACCACCAAGACCGTAACAATTGCATTTCTGGCCATTGGATGAAAACCCAGATAGTCCAAGACTTCCTAATTTGTCTTCTAGACCAGATTTTATAACTACAAGATGATCACAAGTCAATAATGACTGCCTCCCAAAAGTTTAAAGGGAAATCTATTGATACCAACTTCTATGTGGTTGAAGTTTGGTTATAATGACTCAACCGTCTTCAATGGTTCCTGGATCACAAACCTTTTTTATTTTTAACTTCTTCTATTGATTTTTATTTTAAAAGGGAGATATCACAGAAAAACTCATAGTTGTTACTGTATGGCAGTAAAATAAGTCTCATGGATCCCATCAATACACAACCATGTACTATACCAAACCCCTACATACTGCACACAAAAAGAGAGGAGAGCAGCCAGTATTCAGTAAACTGTACTCTATATAACTGCATACAGTCCACACAAATGCACACATGTACCAGAAAATGGTTCATTTAGGTCAGGGGTGTCAAACTCAATTTCATCGCGGGCCACATTATAATTATGGTTGCACTCAAAGGGCCGGTGGTAACTTTAAGACTATATAAACATAGATAACTATATATAATATAATGTATTATTTAACAATATTTCCTCTGCATTGGATTATTATCTGATAGGGTAATAACTTAACTACGACTGAAAGCAGAAGTCTAGGGCAAATAATTGAAAGTAATTGTTTCAAGTCTCTTCAGTGCGCATCTCACAAAATGAGATGCATTGTGGGACATGTAGTTTATGGGCAACGTGCTCCTCTAAAGCAGCACGTAACCTTATAATAAACATATTATATTCTTTGCAAGCTCTTGTGGGCCACATATAATGAGGTGGCGGGCCGTGAGTTTGACACCCCTGATTTAGGTGAACGATTCATTGAGGTTTGTATAATTCATAGGTCTTTGAATAAGTGAAAAGAGATCATAATTTGATTCATTAAGACACTAACCCCCTAAACGCACCAGGAGCGTCTGCGCCGCGTTACGGCCGCGCCGCGGCGGTCGTAAGGATCGCGGCCACTCTAGTCAATGGGTGCTATTCCACCACACGCGCCGCGTTACGGCTCAGACGCGTCCCAGAAGCGGCTCGGCGCAGTGCTTCTCTAAAATTAGGATGAATCCTATTTTTGCCGCGGCGCAGCCGTAAGGTAAGGTCGGACAGGCAGCCCCCCCCCTAGCAGGAAGTGGAAAGGTGAGCATCCGGGCCAGGCCCATCCCGCATATATACTAATTTAGCAGACCCCCCTCCTTCATCACAACACCTCCACTACGATACGCACAATGGACGACGAGGTTTTCATAATGGAAGTGGAGAAACACACCATTGTATACGATGTAACCAATGCTTTTTACAAGGACAACATCAGAAAGGACAAGGCCTGGTTTTTAGTCGCTGCAGTTTGTGGAGTGGAAGGTAACAACTACATGTTACATAATGTTTTAAAGTTAATTAAGAACTGCGAGGCTGCACACACGACGCTCCGCTTCCGCAACGTTTTGAAACGCGCCTGGTGTGTAGGTCGCAGGAGGAGGTCGCAGCGTGGCGCAGCCGCAACGTAACGCGGCGCAGACGCTCCTGGTGCGTTTAGGGGGTAAGTCAAATCAAATCACCAACCAGTGAGGGTAGTGACGAAGGAAGTGACCCCAGACACACAAACACACAAGGCTTGTTTGAGACAAGCAAGACCTGCGCAGACCTGCACAGTTGCGATCAACGTCTTGCTCGTGCGTTGCATGATGGTTAGTCATTTTGTCCGACTTGCTCTGGAGGCTCGCCCACATGAGACTTTGAAATCTCGCGGGACAAAGACGCCCGCAGCCTTGAGAGCGAGGCGAGGCGAGTTGGCGCAGTTGCTCTCCACGAGCTGCGGAAGCTAAATGCTTGATGGGAAACGGCTCGCTGGTATCTCGAGCTGAGCGCTCATTGGTGGTTTTTACCACGTGCTGCTGATGAAACTCTCCAATTGGCTGGCAAAAATGTGTTGTTGTTTTGTGTCAGTTTTACGTCGCCACATCCATTCCCATTTTTCATCATTGTTCCACAATGTTTATCATCATGAAATTAATATCTATATATTTTATACTATACTTCTTACCGTTTTCATACTTTATATATCTTAGCATATTCATACACACTGTTCATACTGCTCACAGGCTGATATCTAGTGTATTCATACCCCTCACTGTTTATTCATCATTCAATTCATTCTATATGTTATTCTGTAGATTGTGTACATTACTTTTCACTTTACTGCTTGTTGCACCTGGTTAGAAGCTAAACTGCATTTCGTTGTCTCAGTACCTGTAATCTGTGCAATAACAATAAAGTTGAATCTAATCTTGAGCAGGAACAAATGTATTTACTTAGTACATATCTGACATTAACGATTAAACACATGTGTGCATTATTTATAAATGCAAACCGAGTCAAGCCGACTCCGGAGGTGGCGGTATGCACCTTAAAGTTGTTTGCAATCCGCCAAAAAACCGAGAGAAGAAGAAGAAGAAGAATGCGAAGAAGAAGATGAAGAAGAAGAAGCCGACTCGGAGCTGTCCGACTTCAGGCGAGCTTTTTGACACCTCCCCCGGCAATGTGTCTCAAACAAGCCTATAGACACACTCACCCAGTTTGTTTCCTTAGCACCTTAAGCAAGGGAATACATGTATTTTACTCGTCCTGGTCTTTAAATTATGAATCAATACCGCTCTCTATATTATACGTATAATTAAAATGTTTCTGTCTCCACTTTAACTACACTGATTTAACTTAAAGTGGCAATGGATAACATTTTAGTTTGAACTTATCACCATGAAGTTAATATTGATTGCAGAAAGCAATTGGTGAGGATTAATGAAATTATAAGCATCTATACTGCAATTCTGTCTGCCTCTGGGTTGCGTTCTCTCTTTCAAAATAAAAGCCAGAGAAATATACATCTCTGCTTTATGGAGAGTTTTGCCTAGAGGCGGTTTAACATAAAAGCGTATAACTCAGCAACTTAGCTCGCAGTATCTGCCCCCAGGGAATAGAACAACCAAAATAAGGTTAATTGTGTAAACCTGCAAAAGACCCCCATAGACGGTTAAGGCAAAGAAGATTCGAAGTAGGAGTGTTAAAAAAATAGTTTTCCTGCTAGATCTGTAAGTAAAAAAACAGAGGTACTTATTAATTCATCAGGATATTTTACCTTTATCAAAGCATTGAGGTATTGCTTTGAGCGGTAATTAATCAATAGCTCGTGAACACAACAACAAAGCAGCAAAGTTTGAAACATATTTCAGATTAGAAGAGCCTGCTGGATGGAACTTTGGAATTTAAGCCTTTGCAGACCATTTACATACACACAAACCTATATAACACACTACAGGAAAGGGAAAATCCCCCAAAAAAGAATAGGGTATTTGTATTGCCTGTTTAATCTGTCCCTTGACATGCCTGAGCCCTGCTGATCTACAGTAAAACAATTACAGACAAGAGTAGACGATATGAGACAAGGGCAGAGCAGCACAGTAGGAAGCGTTGTCCCACAGTATACTTCCTGCCAATTTGAAATATCCATTGTCGCCAGGTAACAGTTTCATGAGTTTTTCATTTAGTTTTCTTTTCTTTTTCACAGTCCAACAGATTTGTTTTTAAAGCTGTTTTGTGCACCATGCCATTACTGTCTCTATTGTAAGCCTTACGATCTGCTAGGGATTAGATGTGGGAAAAGGCCAAGTTTTAGTCTGCTCCCACTGATGCGGCTTTCACACCAGCGCTTTTCAGTTTCTAGCTCCGAGCGGGAGCTTTTCTGGTTCAGCTCCGGTTTCCCTTTTCAGCTCCCGCTCTGTTCACACCGCCCACTGGCGCCCCAGAGCTGCCCCTGCTGCGTCATGACGTCACCGTTTACATCGCTGATTTGCCCCCCAACGGCCCCCATTACGGCGCTCACAACAACAACAACAGCGTCGGGTCGATGATCGTGTTGCTTTTAATCACACGAAGCCAGAATAAATGGAATAACGACTTCTCCAACCTTATACTTTGCTCCAGAGTGCCGTGGTTCATTGTTTATTAATGTGTTTCTGCAGCATTTACCGACCGCTGCAGTGGTGCTCTTCCACGGGAGTTTATTCTCCCGTTAGCTCCTGGTTAGCTCACACTGCAGCGGCCGCTCTAAAGTATTCACTGTCCGACTCACACAAGCAGCTGATGCATATCCCCAGTTCCCCTTAGCCTAAGTGAATGTGTGTCAGTCTGAATTGACACTGTTTGGTATCACAACGCTGTTATGAAAGTTTCTCTGGTATAAAACGGGTGATGTTAGCATAGCAACCGAAGCTAAACTGACTACTCTAATCCGATAGCTGCAATAATACAAAACAACACGTCTGCCTCTCTCCACAATGATCGATAACAGTGAACGGATGGTCAAAGTAAGGCACAAATAAACAGAATCACACGAAGCCTGGTTAGTGTTGCCTGACTTTATAAAGTGTGTTTAAGCACTACTGCTTGTAGGCAGGCATGACAGTCGACCCATGTTCAGGGGAGGTGGGTTTAGTTTCCTGCACGCCTCGACGTAAGAGAGACGTAAGCGACGTCGCCTCTTAGCTCCAAAGCTCTTGCCTCTGGACCGACAATTTTTTGGAGCTGGAAATGAAGCGGATTCCGGAGCTAAGAGCCGGCGCCGCTGCGGTGTGAACAGGAAAACCCAGCGCTTTTCAGGCTCTAGCTCCGAGCCGGAGCTGAAAAGGCGCTGGTGTGAAAGGGGCATTAGATGACTAATTGGCTGGCTGTTTGGCTAGATGACCAGCAGGCCGAACAACTGACTGACAAAGTAGAGACGTGCAAAGGAACGACAGCAAATACATGCGATGATATGGCAGGTAGAAGCTTCTATTTGACTGCCACAGGAGATATACTGTACAGGATCGGATAAGCAGCTCCAGTTTATGAAGAACATAGATCGGTTTAAAATCATTGACTATGGGTTGACTGGCTGTTGTCAGGAAAGACAACACAACTCAATGCAAGGTATTCAGGTATCTTGCAAGTAGTGTGATAAGTTCATGAGCCAAATTTAACATTATATGTGTTAGGATTTGTCTGTGTTGGTATTTTTCTTGTCCTTTTCTATCTTTGGGTTTCCTGTTTTATTTTGTAAAGTGTTCACCCCCGTTTCCTGCCTGTTTGCTTTCTGTCGGTTTCCCTCTCTGATTACCCAATTGTGTTCACCTGGTACCTATGTGTTTTCTCCTCCCTCCTCACCTGTCTCGTGTTTATGTGATTAGTCCTGGGTGTATTTAAGGTCTCTCTTTGTCGGGTTGTCTTGTGTGATAACTAAGTTCGTCGGTGAGTGTTCTGTTTGTCTTTGTCAATATAGGTATCATAGCCTTGAAATAAAGGAGTTTTCAGTTATATCTGCATTTGGGTCCTAATTCCAACACAAACCGTAACAATATGGTCATGAGAAGTGTAATCTACAATCTGCTTGACAACTGAGCTCCAAAAAGCCTCTACAGAGTTGAGCCGGATAAACACTGGTTGGTTGTTTACTCATGAAAAGCCAAGTCCCTTTAATGTCTTTTTCCTCTAGCTCTCTTTCTGAATCTGAGAGTACATTCAGCTTCCATACTGCGTTATCCCTTATATGGCATTTTGTGAATGGGTGTTGCTAGGTAACTGGAGTGCAGTAAAGTGTATAGCGACTTGGTTCTTGTATTAAGGATCAAGACCACAGAACTAACTGGAGGAATTGCACAGAGAAGCTGTGGCATTAATGTCACTGTTTTGATGTTGGCACAGAACAGAGAAAGGGATGGTTTGTTTACGATGGCAAAGCATGTCAACATGTGTAGCAGTGGTTGATACCGCAACAGAGAATATTTGTAGTTTACACTAGATAGATGTCTCAACAAGTACTGGCAAGACAAGCAGGGCTGTATCCACCATTGAGGTCACAGAGGTCCGGACCTCTGTAATTTTTTCCTAGCTGTGTATAACAAAACTTGTGAAATAATGGCACTAAACGGGGTTCTTTGTAGTACTTCCATTTACTGATGATGGGGGCGCTGCATAACTACATAGCCTCGATTAAAGCAAACAGAAGAAGACGACATGTATCAACAAACCACCGCCGCCCGGGCCCTTTCTCATTTCTCTAATTCCGGCCCTCGACTCCTATCCTCTTGTCTTAGTCCCGCCCACAGGAGATGCGAGCGGAGGAGTCGAGGAGGGGAACCAAGGAGAGAGGAGGGGAAGCAGCAGGCCGTTTGAGAAATTAGAAATCCTCTCCTCTGAGGGGTCATTTTAAAGACGTCCGTTAATGATGACAGGAGGCACAGCAGCAATGTCTGATGGACAGAACTGTGTTCATGATGACTTATATATTTACTTTTAATTCATTCACAGTGCAGTATAATGAGACAATAACAGGCTACAGATGCAGATATATACACACATATATATGTATATAAATATATACAATTTCAGATTCAAACAAGTATGAGAGCACGCTCATAATTAGGGCTGTGGCGATATACTAATCTCACGATACGATACACGATATTCAGCCAACGATACGATATATATCACGATATTCAGCCAACGATACGATTTGATACGATTCGATATAATTCGATACACTTATATCATTTTCTGAAAGATTTTAAAGGGACAGTGTGATTTTGGTGACATCTTGTGAGTGTTCCATTGACTTGGATTGAATTAATTCAACTGAAAACTGAAAGCATCAATTATACAATATATGGCTCTGACAGAGAGTCTCCAGCTTGCAAATGCTGGACAAAATGAATCAAAAGATGTGGTGAGAAAATTAGTTTCATTTATTGAAACAGTGCAAACTGTAGTTTACAAGCCTTTGAAACGTAAGTATATAAAGTGCAGTATCACAATGGACAATGGAGAATTAAAAGGTGCAGCAGGTGGCGGAACACGGGGGATTTGAATGGGACTTGTTAGAAATTAAAATGTTTTGATGGCATAAAGTACCATAAAAATACCGTCAGTTTAAATGCTGTTTTATACTGAAAAACCAGAAGTTGTTGTGCACAACCAGTTGTTGAGCTTTTATTCTGAAAATCCTTCATCTTCGGTTAGCATTTAGCATGTGGCTAATATACAATTTCCTATAGAGGTGAATTTAGTAGCGATATGACACGGAGTGTTGCACACCGAAACCTACTGATTTCAACACTACAACTATAGACGTCGAGATATTATTATTGCTGAATATTAAATGAAGGTACAGTTTATTTCAATACGTTTGTTTACAGACGTGGGTAGCATGAGACAACATTCGGAACTCCCGGAAATGATACCAGCCATGAGGTATTTTTGGAGTATTGATTACAGCGTTTACAATGTATTAAATGAAAAGTCATGAAAGAGATAAGGAGGAGAAAAGGCGTGTTTATTTAATGTGCAATGTCTGAATCCTCTGTAATGCGCAACAACGAACATTGGAGCCGTGGAGGGCCGATCCCCAGCAGCGCCAACCGGCTCACAGGGAGGAGCCAGCAGACGATATTTAACAGCTGGAAAGGTGGAGCTCGCTCTCTTCCCTTCGCTCACGAGAGCCAGAACACAGCTGTTTTTCTGACTGAACCATCTTCTGCTTGTAACATTACCGCGCTTTTTATTAATTAAAGTATACATTTGAACATTCTCAGAGACTCAATTAGTCTCCTTTTTAAAGCTTCTCTCCTGGACGCGAGTATAACGAACACAGTTATCAGACTTAATGTATCGCCGATAAGTCCATACACATGCCGCAGTTTCTGCGTGTCTGTGTCTTTAGTTGAAAGCCCAGTGGCGATCTGCTCATCTGTCATACTGATCAGACAGTCAATAACTGTGTTGTTATCATTAGCATCTGGTTAGCTAGCTATGCTAACGAATATAAGAAGCTTTTTCTACAACCAGTGAGGTAAAGGCACATCTTTATATGATCATTATAGTTATAAAAAAAATAAGAGAATAAAGTAAACGGGTGTAAAATGCTATATGACAGTTATTAATAAAGAAGAATACAGTTTGAAAGGGGAGTGATTTGTCAAATATCCATAAATTAAAAGAAAATCTGTTTACAGTTGTGTTTGGGTGTTGAGAGATGTGTCCATAGATCTCCTAATGTTGCTCTCAAAGTGCACCAGATTGATGCTTTTAACTTCAACATTTAAAAAAAATCTTCCCAGGGGAGCACGCCACACCCTGCACGTGCATGCATACGCGAGTTATGGTGAGATATCTGGATTAAGAGGTTGCTTTTTCTTTGCACAGAATGAAATGAATGGGCTGTGATTTTAGTTTTTTTAAGCAGAGGTCAATAACTTGTACGGCCCTCTGAGGATATTGTAAAAATTGAAATGGCCCTTGAGAGGAAAAAGGTTCCCCACCCCTGGTCTAAGTGAACGGTGACTGCAAATTCTACACTGCGCATGCTCAGAGTATTTTCCTATTTAATGTGTGTGGCAAAAAATAATGACCATAGGGGCAAAGTGCTGCCATCCACCATACGTCATCTCACATAATTCAGAGCTGATTGGCTGTAAGTACGTGTGCCGCGAAAAGTGTGGTGTGTGAAGAGGAGGAGAGAGAGCTGCAGTGAGGCGTCCTAAAACCAGGAAGTAAGCTGCGCATGGCTTCCCTCGACAAAAAAGCAACGAGATTTCTCCATAGGATTTTAGAAAATAGCTCAAAATAAGATCTGTGGGAAACGTAGCTGTTAGATAAATGCACGTTTTGTTCAGCCGGATAATATCCACATGTCTACCCTACTTTTATCATTTTCGAATCAAAAATCTATTGATTAGATTAGATTTATGATAGACTTTTGAAACTACAAGAAGATAAGGAGGACTTTTACAAAAAAGTAATAGAGATTTTTGTCCAGAAGGATAGGCAAATGGACTTAATCTTCAAGTCAAGGTAAGACTGCAATGTTATTGAAAATGGGATCTCACTAAGAGAGAACAATTCAATATTTAAATGATAAAATTAAATTGTTTTGGGTATCCTTCTGTTGAACTGTCTGTTTAAAAGTAATTGAAGCATCAGACAAAAAAAGTTTGGAAAATAATATTATATTTTGATTTAATATATTTGTAAACCTGAAGAGTCAGTGCCAGTGCCTCACCAGCCATGAAACTCTGCAGAAGCTTATATATAGACATCTGAGTTTTTTGTGCCCCACCACTTTTGTACATATAGAAACGCCACTGGTAACACTATCAGAGACTGGATATATCCACGTATATCCGTATGAACTGCGTGAATAAACTAGCTAGAGAGCTAAAGTTAATTACATTCATCCAACATGCTAGCATGTTTTGACCTCAGTATTTAGGTAATCCTGGATACGGCCCTGAAGACAAGCTGAGTCCTTTAGGAAAACCCGAAGACCAGGCTGAACCTTTTTTACAGCAAACTTTAGACATTGCCTTAAGGCAGCAGTTCCCAACCTGTGGGCGCGGCCCCCTAGTAGTCCGCGAAGGCATTGCAAGTGGGCCGCCAAATTAATTTGTTATTTAAATGTTATTTTGTACAGGCTAAAGACACAAACATGGACATAACAATAACATATAGGAGATGAAATTCCCATATCAGACAAAAACAGAAGAAATAAAGATACAATACAGGATAACTTACATTTCACAAACAAAAATAGGTTGAAAACCAAAAACCACCAAAAACACAACATGGCAAGCATATTTATTGGTCATTTAATTTCACTCTTTGTTAGAGCTAATTATTTCCCATTTCATGGTGTGATGAGCCTCTGATTTCTTGTGGCAATCATTTTTTTCAAAATAAATTGTATTTTTAATCTACTCTTCAAAACACCTTAAATTAAGATTACTCCTTGATTGACTTTTCAAAATATGTATTTTAGCCAGAAGAATAGTTGTATTTATTAACTGTGTGCGGTCTTCATCAGAACTTTATTTAGCCTCCGTATTATTTATGGTTGAATGTGGGCCGCGAAAACATTTTTGATTCTTAAGTGGGCCCTGAGTTGAAAAAGATTGGGAACCGCTGCCTTAAGGGATATCTGAGAATTCTTTATACTAGTACCCATTGGCTATCGGCATGACAATGATAAGCTTTTGGGGGCACGGCGTTATATTTCTGGGTTTTGGTTTAGCAGCAGATGTTATGGCAAAAACTTCCTCTTTTGAACGCTGGTCATGAGAACATTGAGATCCAAGATTTAAAGGTCCTATCATATGCATTTCTGGTTATTACCCGTCCCCTTGTGTGTTATGTAGCTTTTTCTGCATGTAAACGGTCTGCAAAGTCACAAACCCTCAAAGTACACCCTGTAGCGAGTAAAACTCTAACACAGAAAAGACGTGTTTATGCTGCCCCAGAACGCCTCGTTGTATATTTGTCTTTTTCCATTGTTTTCTTCCGGGCAGGTTGATGTCACTCAGTCCAAATGGACCAATTGGTCCAAATGGACCAATCCGCACACACACTCACTCACTCAGCAGAGCTCAGACCCCACGCAGCAACCAGGAAACGACACCAGTAATCCACCTCACACTGTCCGCTCCTCGAGCCCCACAGGGCGCCGCAACGTCCCGCCAACATGACACCCAGACCCCACGCAGCATTCTCATCTGTTTGTCATTACTGGTGTCATTTTCTGGTTGCTAACAAACGCCATTGTAAAACATAAACAATGATGTTCAGCTGACTAATCAGAACAGAGTGGGCGAGCTGACCAATCAAAGCACAGTGGGCTCATAGGGCGGGGGGGGGGGGGGCAGGAGCTCCAACAAGCCGTTTAGGACAGAGAGTGAATACACATAGTATCCAGAGATGCTGTATGAGAAACCAATGTGATTTTGGAACATTGAACAATGTAAATCTATTCTAGTAGACCTCAACAATGGAATTATGATCAGTAGAAATTACCAAAATATGGGACCTTTAAATTGGAGTTGAGAGACAACGTTTACAACCAGATTATTTCAAGTAACCAGTGTGCAAGCTAATTTTAAAATAACAAACGTTAAATAATCAAGGAAAGATAGATGATGGGTTTCAACTTTTGCATTTTGGCCAATGCATTCCACCTCTTTTGCTATCCACATGAACCATTTACCTGCATTCAACTAAAGCCTGTGATTGGTCAATACACGGACTACATAACACTTCAGATAACAACATTTGCTTATGAAGAATCTGTTTATAGGGATTATAGGATTCTGCTATGCTTTGTGGTGTAAGAAGACTATCCACATTGGCTATCTTTAATCAATCATGATCTTTAACTCTTCACCTCTGTTTCTTATTTCTTACCCTGTTCCCTCAACCTAGGGGAGTGCATTGACATAGACACGTTGTTTTAACTGCTCGGGTCTTGATGGACTGAGTGGGGAAGTTCATGAGATATTCTCACTAAAGGGTTAGTGAATATCTCACAAACTTCCCCACTCAGTCCATCAAGACCCGAGCAGTTATACAGAAGTCCAAGGCAAGGCACGGGCCGGCGCATCTCGGTCAAAGTAATCCCTAGCCATATGAACTTTGACCCTAGGACAGGGGTGTCAAACTCAATTTCATCACGGGCCACATTCGCATTGTGGTTGCACTCAAAGGGCCGGTTGTAACTTTAAAGACTATATCAAAATACATATAAAAATATTTAATATATATAAAATAATGTATTATTACATTATTGCCTCTGCATTGGATTATTATCGGATAGGGTAATAATAACTTCATAATTAACTACGTCTGAAAGTAGAAGTCTGGGGCAAATAATTGCAAGTCTCTTCAGTGAGAATGTCACAAAATGATTTAAAAAGAAAAGCCAAATTCTGAAGAAGAAAAAAAAGTAACATTTTGGGAAAAAAAATCTAAATCTGAGAAAAAGTCAAATTCTAAGAAAAAAGGCATATTTTGAAAAAAAAGACAAATTCTGAGAAAGTAGAATGTAACCGTATAATAAACATATTATATTTTTTGCAAGCTCTTATGGGGCCACAGAAAATAAAGTCGCGGGCCGGATTTGGCCCCCGGGCCTTGAGTTTGACACCCCTGCCCTAGGAGGTAGGGGACAGAGGTGGAGAGGCACAACGTGTCTACGTCAATGCACTTCCCTAGGACAGGTTGAGGGAAAGGGGTAAGAGGTAAGATATAGAGGTGAAGAGGTCTTTACCACCAGCGGCTCTTGCAGTAATAGGTAGTGTACCTAATGGCACATTTCCACTACGCTTTAAGCGTGCCGAGCCGTGCGGGGCCCGTTTTTGGTTGCGTTTCCACTTAGCGTAGTATCGGCTAGCGGGTACTATTTCCCAGTTTTTCTGGCCCCATAAATTCGAGGTTCTTTCCGGGCCAACAACCAGGCTGAGTATGCTAAACTGGAGAGATAATCACTAACAAGGGGGCTACAACTACAACAAGATGAACATATTTTACCGTGATTTAATTGTAATACACGTTTAAAAATGATGCCGAAGTAACAACATACTGATACCGGTTAGTAAAAACCATGAATTAATGCTTTGACAAGTCTGCAGACAGACGGCAGGCGAAAAACCTTTTAAAATGCGTGTTGTCTAAATGGAGATCGTCTAAGCCAGGGGTGTCAAACTCAATTTCATCGCGGGCCACATCAGCATTATGGTTGCACTCAAAGGGCCGGTTGTAACTATATAAAATATACATATATATATATAATATATATAAAATAATGTGTTATATTACATTATTGCCTCTGAATTAGATTATTATCGGATAGGATAATGACTTAGTAATTAACTACGTCTGAAAGCAAATAATTGCAAGTCTCTTCAGTGCGCATGTCACAAAACGAGATGCATTGTGGGACATGTAGTTTATGGGCAACCTGATTCTGTAAAGCGGCATTTAATCGTATAATAAACGTATTACATTCTTTGCAAGCTCTTGCGGGGCCACATCAAATGAAGTCGCTGGCCGGATGTGGCCCCCGGGCCTTGAGTTTGACACCCCTGGTCTAAGCTAACGCTGTATATGCTCCGACCGTCCACACTCACAACAATGGCCTATACAGACATAAACCAGCGACTGTATTCGCCATGACACAGGCAGTCTGTGGTTTGTACTTGTTTAACTTTTGTCTAGTTTATATCTAACAGATATGAGGAGCTGTGAGCTTGAGTGTTAACAGCTAACGGCTGATGTTGTTTTTCTGGAGTTCTCATTGAAGATGACGTCACGGCTCCACCTACACTGCGTTACTATAGATACTACCCCAGTTCCTAAACTGTAATGGAAATGCGCCATGAAGTGAGCCAGTCCTAACAAAGCCTAGTCATACCGAGCGAGGCCGTGTAGTGGAAATGTGCCTTTATTGTCCCAAATGTGCACAATGTAGTGACTGCTTTTCGTCTTTTTGTTTACTTAGTTGTGTTTTCTATATTTTATATGTCCGTGTTATGTGTAAGAACGTGTAACGTTGCTGCCTTCTTGGCCAGGTCAGCATTGTAAATGAGATTTTGTCTCAATGTTTTCATCCGGTTAAATTAAAAAATAAATGTATGGCTTTCAATTTCGGTGCCATCTCTTGGGAAACATACCAGATCTTAATGAGACAAATCCCAGACACCTGTTTTAAGTTTGAGATACTTGGAAGTTATTTTCTTGCTGTACTACTCACTTCAACAGATGATCCAAAAAAAAGAAACAACCTCAGCTCTTGAAGACTCTGAAGTTGGTCCAAGTCTAAAAACCCAATCAGGCCCAAAGCAGAGGTGATTTACTTGGCCAGCTTGGTGAAACCAGTTTAAGCCTCTTAACTAGGAAGAGCCTTCATGTTACCCCTCCAGCACACTAGAATTACATAAACTGCACAAGCAACCAACCGGTCCAACACACTCTCACTCCATAATGGACCAGGAGTGACGTTTGGTCAGGGTCCCGTGATGGAAAAAGCCCACAGCAACACAGAAAAGATGGTCTTAACATGACCCAGCGGTTTAGTAGTTAATAAAAAACAATAATATCAAAACAAAATATTACTAACTTTATTGTGAAATTCAAACTGAACGGTAAAAGAATAGTTTCCGGTCTATTCTGAGCCCGATCTCTGTAGATAAATAAAAATAAAAAACTACGACAGATGTGTAATATATTTAATGCAATCGAACCATTTATTACAATGCATTCATGTGATGACTTTCAAAGAGTAAAGCAAGCACTGCTGAATAAAGTATGATTTTATCTTTTACGAAACGTTTTTTTTTTTCATATGGAATGCAGTTGGAGGTCAACCAATCACAGAGCTTGACAACTAATCACGGGGTTTGTCAAACAGAGCACATGGTGTAGTCCTAAACGATAGCTGGGGATTCTGGGTAGTGTAGTGTCTTCTGCCATCCTTTACTCAGAAAAAATATTTGTTTCAGCGAATCAAAGGGGAAAAATACAAAAGCATTGCACACAATTTAAACCAATCAATGTTGTGTAATTAACCAAGATAATCTGGTGTTTTGTAGTCGATGAGTATTGCAGATATCACTGTAAAATCAATCGACAGCAAGGGGAATACTTACTTCCGGGTGTACAATTCTCCGTTATCCAATGGGAATGAACGCTCACATTGCCTTTAAGGGCAGCCGACACAAACGAATGCCTTGCTTCCATGAGCGTCAAATCCCGCCGCAGATGGGAATACATTGTAATCAGTTGAAAGCTATTTGCGTCCATTTATGAAGCTGAAGGAGCATAGGAGCGTCACAACTGCACGCCACGGGACCCTGACCAAATGTCGCTCCTGGACGATTATGGAGTGAGAGTGTGTTAACGGTCAAACATCTGGAACAGCTGATTGCACACAGTGAGTCAGTGACCACCTCCTCATACTGGATGGTGACAGAAACGTCAGTCATTCCGACCCTGAGCTGCAGTAATGATGATCCAAATCTGTGCTCCTCTTCACCAAACTGTCATTTTGATTCCAGTCATTTTAACATGGATAACTTCCAGGTAATGCAACAATTCAAATACAAATACGATTATGTCACACTCTTTCAAGGAGCAAATTAGTTATTGAAGGTTTTAATCATTCTGTTTAAAATAAGGACATTCTTAGTTTGGCATAGGTGCATTCAAATAAGTGAGGGATGGCCCTTGCTCTCTACCCAGCACCTACAAGACTGTTGAGACTGATTTACCCTCCTAAATTAATTTGCACTCAGGATGAATGGTAGGTAATTCACACACAATTTCCTGTGGTCATCAACATGTCATGTTTAACTATTCAGCATGTCTTGTTAATGCTGACCCTTTATGATTGTTAAAAGCCAATGCATGTCACACCTGGTTAGCTGTGAGATTCAGCCAGCTGTCCACAGTATGGCCATGCTCCACATGAATTATGGGTAGCTACTTGTGTGGTCGAAGGTCAATAATTAGGTTTTCCTCTTTTCTCTATCATCCAGTTTCTATCTCATATCTTCCTCACTCATCTGTAGTTTTATTATTTCTCAATGTTCCCGCCGTTTGGCTGATTTTCACTTATATCATATTTCAGTAGACTTTTCTTTGTTTCATTACTCTCTTTCTGTTGTCGGCACAACATTAAATAAGACACAACAGGGAGCTGGGTACACTGTCACGTAAACTTGCAAGCATAAATGCATTTGCGCACGGTGAGTGTGGATTAACAATGTTATTTTGGTCTGTATTTGAGGATGTTATAGCCCTTTGATCCTTAATAAAATTCATTTGGAAGAGAAGAAAGGAAAATCCTGCCCTCTTTTCTAAATGCCTACATCATTCAAATATGTGCTGCATGTTTAATATCTACACCACATATCACTATTAGCACTCTGGATGGATGGATAGATACATTTCTAGATTATTTTCTCCTCGCACTTTATCTCACACTTTCTGCCTCCTCTCCCTCACACTTGCGTCAGCACTTCTGCCTTCTGATGAATATATGAATGAGATTAAAACACAGAGACACACACACACATACTGTACACTGTCTCGCTCCCCATCCAGCTCATAGCCTACACCACAGAGTACATTTCATGCAATTATTAAAGTCCACTAACTTTTTTCAACTTCCTTAAAAACTGAATTGGTGACAGTTCTTCATAGATATATTGTAAATATTTATATATCATATAAAGCAGGGTTGCCAACTTTGGGTACCTGGCTGGAGTGAGATTTTGATATCATGGGTTTAATTACATATGCACACGAAATGACTGCTATCGTGTCAGCAGCGGGACCTTAGCATATATATAGGATATATATACAATATTATACAAATACACAATATTGGACACAGACTATAAAGGGCACAACGTTTCATTCACTAATGAAAGTCAAACACATGTTTGTTTCCACTGTTTTATTGTCTGCCTGTAGCGATAAGCAATTAATTGACTTATGGTTTGATAAATAAAAATGAACTCGATAAATTGTCATTTATATGAGGATAATAATAATAATAATTCATTTATTTTATATAGGCGCCTTTCAAGGCTCTCAAGGTCGCCGTACAAACACATAAAAACAAGATACACAATACCTAACACCAGCATAAGAAACATAAACAAGACAATGCAGTATATAACATATCAAATAAATAAAACAGAGGATGTGTGATGGATAACGATCAGGGTGGATATGCGAGTGTGAAGAGATATGTTTTGAGGCGTGATTTGAAAATGGGGAGAGAGTCAGTGTTGCGGATGTCAGGTGGGAGGGAGTTCCAGAGGCGGGGTGCAGAGCGGCTGAAGGCTCTAGACCCCATGGTGGTTAAACGGAAGGGGGGTGCAGTGAGGCTGAGGGAAGCAGAAGATCTGAGTGTGCGGATGGGTGTGTTGATGTGCAGGAGGTCGGAGAGGTACAGAGGAGTGAGGTTATGGATGGCCTTAAAGGCGAGGAGCAGAATCTTAAAAACGATACGGGATTTGACGGGGAGCCAGTGAAGTTGCTGAAGAACAGGAGTGATGTGGTTAATGGAGGGGGTTCTGGTGATGATGCGGGCGGCAGAGTTCTGAACCAGTTGAAGTCTGTGGATGGATTTGAGAGGGAGACCAAAGAGAAGGGAGTTGCAGTAGTCGATGCGGGAAGTGACCAGGGTGTGAACAAGAATGGCGGTGGTCTTAGGGTTAAGGGACGGGCGGAGGCGGTTGATGTTGCGTAGATTGAAATAGGCAGACCGAGTGATATTACTGATGTGAGATTTGAATGAAAGTGTGCCGTCGAGGATGACACCCAGACTCTTAACCTGAGGGGAGGGGGAGACTGAAGAGTTGTCTATAGTAATTGAAAAACTGTCAGGTTTGGTTAAGGTGGATTTTGTGCCAATGAGGAGAACCTCGGTTTTACTGTCGTTAAGTTTGAGAAAGTTTGAGGAAAACCAGGATTTTATGTCCTGTAAGCAGTCAGACAGGGAAGATGGAGGGAGGATGGTGGTTGGTTTGGAGGACAAGTAGAGCTGGGTGTCATCCGCATAGCAATGAAAGTGCATGTTGTGTTTACGGAAGATATAGCCTAGAGGAAGTAAATAGATGATAAAAAGAAGAGGCCCCAGGACAGAGCCCTGGGGAACACCGGTCGTGACTGGAAGTGGCTGTGATTTGAAGGTTTTGAGTTGGATGAACTGAGTGCGGCCAGAGAGGTATGATTTAAACCAGAGGAGGGGTGTGTCAGTGATCCCGATGGAGGTCAGTCTGTCAATGAGGATGCTGTGTGAAATGGTGTCAAAAGCTGCACTAAGATCAAGGAGGATGAGGATGGTTAATAGTCCGGAGTCAGCTGCCATGAGGAGGTCGTTAGTGATTTTCACCAGTGCTGTTTCTGTGCTGTGATGGGGGCGAAAACCAGATTGAAATTGTTCGTACAGGCTATTGTCAGACAAGTGGGTATGGATTTGGGATGCAACAGTTTTTTTCCAGGATTTTTGAGAGAAATGGTAGGTTAGATATGGGACGGTAGTTATTAAAGTTGTTGGGGTCTGCACCAGGTTTCTTCAGTATGGGCGTGATGGCGGCTGATTTGAAAAGTGAGGGGACAAGACCAGAGGTGAGGGAGGAGTGTATGATGACAGTTATAAGGGAGGACAATGAAGGTAGACAGGCTTTTACCAGGGGGGTGGGAAGAGGGTCTAACTGACAGGTAGATGGCTTGGATTTACTGATGAGGTCAGATATTACAACAGCAGAGGGAAGTGTGAAACTTGAAAGAGAATGAGAGAGAGGGTCGGTGAAAACAGGGAGAGATACACTGCAGGTGGTGTTAGGAGTTAGTTGCTGGTGAATGTTTTCTATTTTGTCATTAAAAAATGACATGAGGGAGTTACAGTAGGCAGTTGAATACTGATGAGGTGCAAGAGAGTCCGGTGGTCGTAGAATGTTCTTCACTGTAGAGAACAGGACCCTTGTGTTCCCTTCGCCAGAGCTGATGAGAACTGCATAGTACGATGATTTGGCTGTAGAGAGAGTGTCCTTGTAGTGGAGGATGTGGTTATTGTACATCTCTTTGTGAACGACAAGTCCAGTTTTTTTGCAGAGGCGTTCCAATCGACGGCCTTTTGTTTTGAGTTGGCGTAGTTCAGGTGTAAACCAAGGAGCAGAATGGGTGAAGGAAACAGACCGGGTTTTTAAAGGAGCCAGGGTATTGAGCAGTTTATGAAGATAGTTATTGTAATGAGAAACTAGTTCATCAGGCGGGGATGAACTATTTATGCTGGGGAGGTTGTCAATGCCGCTGGAGAGTGTAGTTAAGTTAATATCTTTGATGTTGCGGAAGGAAATAACACGTGACAGATTTGGTTTGGACAGTGTTAAGGTGACAGTAAAGGATATTAATGAGTGATCAGAAATGGGAAGATCAGTTGCAGGATGTGACTAGCAGTTTGAAAGGATGTACTTGAATTATTATTATATATTATCTTTATGTCAGTGGTCTAAAATGGTCATACAACGGTGCCGACAATATTATCGTTTATCGCAATAATTTCCAGGAAAATGTATCCAACAAAATTAATTATCGTGAGAGGCCTATACGTGAAACACACAGACACAAACAAATCTACAGACTTACTCCAAACTGCCAAATATATTAATTAACACACTCACTCTCATATACTCTTTGACTCTATTTTGGCCTAGTAGAACAATAAGCAGCAGACTTTTACTTTTTTATCATTTCTACTGGATTTTAGATCTGCGCATGCGCAATACGGGTCGGCAGTTGCGGCTCCAGAGTATTTGTGTTGGGTAATCTACGGTAGGGCTAACCCATACAGTGGTGGGGCACAAATCAGTATTTGCAATGTAATTACATACACGCTATATCGCCCCCCTTGACAGTGAAACGCCACGCGTGAGGTTTAGATTATTTCCGTCTCAATCCGAATTGAACTGTATGAAATAAAAAGGCACATTCCACTCCAGCGTGTCCAGAACGCAGCCGCCAGACTCCTCACCCACACCAAATCATGGCATCATATCACCCCGGTCCTCAAAGAACTCCACTGGCTCCCCGTTTCACACCGCATCCACTACAAACTCCTGGTCCTCACTTACAAAGCCCTGCACCATCTGCCCCCCCCCCCTACCTCACTGACCTCCTCACCCTCTACCAACCACCCCGGTCCCTCAGATCCTCCTCAGCCGGTTTGCTTTCCATCCCCAAGGCCAAACTCCGGAGCTTCGGGGACAGAGCCTTCTCTGTGGCAGCCCCGAAGCTCTGGAACTCCCTCCCCCAAGACCTCCGTGAGTCTGAGTCCCTTACCCTGTTCCAGTCCCGCCTCAAAACCCACCTCTTATACTCTCTATCCATAAGCCCCCCCCCCTCTCAATCAACTTCCTCCTGACTGCTTTTCTGTTGTGTTTTGTTTCTTTTTGGTTCTGTCTTTGTTTTTGTTTTGTTTGTCTACCCTCCCTCCCAAATGTAAAGCGTCTTTGGGTTCAGAAAAGTGCTATATAAAATTGATATATTATTATTATTATTACATTTGTCTTGAAGTAAATAAAAAGGGCAACCTGGAGCCAATCCTGCAATCTCCCCACAAGTGAAAGAGTTTTTTGAAATACTAACATAAAATACACATTCTGGTACTCTCTTGAGAAGAAAAATAAATAAATCTATTACTCGGCTACACATTTTTAAAAAATGAATGCCATTTTAGTTTTGTGTTACTTTGTTCTGAAAGCTGAACCTGCTGCTCCTCACAGGGAGAAGAGGGAAGAGGCTGTGAATTAAGTTACATTGTGGATAAGGGTGGATGTGGATAGCCCCCATTGTTCTGTGTGTCAAAATGAAAGACAGCCCACACACCTATCAATCATCAAACCGTGGGGTCTTATTTCATTACGTGTTGATTTCTATCAACACGTAATGTTGTATCGATGTATAGAGATGTACTACAGCAAAAGTATTCTCCGTCGGGAATTCCTGCAACAACACCACGCCGTTATCTTGATTCTGATTGGCCAGAAGACATTATCAAAGATGTTCTATTGAGAAGACGATCACTACCTGACAAAAGTTTTCAAAAACGTTTCTAGTCTTCGGTATTTCCAAACAAGTGACTACTGAAATTAATCGTACTAACTGCTGTCTGTGATTGCTTGTTTTGGCGTGAGAATAGTTTGGGCAGAGTGAGAGCGTGAGAGCGTGAGATTGAGAGTGAAAGCGTGTGTTAGAGTTGGCAACCCTGCATAAAGTATGCATTTCAGTAGATTTTGCTTTTAAAAAAAATTAAAATGACATGATAAAATAATAATGGGGCAAGCAAATCGGCGAAATCGAGTGTGACTATTAAAAAATAAATCATTATTATATTAATATTGACAATAACAATCGACCGTCGTGGTACAGCATTTGCTTGGCATTTCCGGGTATTTCGGTATATAATCAGTTTAAAATCACTGATAATGTCATCGGATTAAAAAAAAAAAAGAGAGACTGGCAGAGACTGGTCTGTTTTATCGGATGATAATTTTTAAAAAATGAGTGTCATGAGCATACCATTCCTTTAACAATACCGTGTAACTGGCACGTTTGAAGGGACGAAATCGTGACATCTTCACGTCTCCCAGCATGGTAAATCGTCACCTGTTCACGTCTTGCCATGATACCGGGTTGACCAACAAACACAAGTGTAAAAAGGCCAACTTGTGGTTGAATGGGAGGTTATTTGGAAAGACTATTATTAGGCTGGGGACATTACCTTCCTGAAGTGACAAAAAGACCTCAATAATAAATTGTACTTCGAAAGCTTTAAATATTGTAAAACTCCAGTAAGGGCTTCCATTATCCAATATACTTTTATACACAGTGAGCATTTAGGGATTACAGCTTGTCCTGACTTCCATGTTTCGTGACCTACACTTGTACTGCGCCTGAACGCACCCTAAACACAGGCTGAGGCTGCTGCTCTACCAACACACAGCTCTCGTTATCGTCTTTGTGTTACATTTCACTAAGGAGATCATAAATTAGGAAATACGCTAGGTTAGAAATGGCATAACAGAATTGTACGTTCTGTTATGTGAATGGAGAGTCATCAACACCATTAGGCAAAGTTTAAATTAAATGAATGTGAAATGACCTCAAAAGTCCCAACACTATGATGACATAAATAACAAAAATCACTAATGAGCTTCTGAAAACAGTTGTTATTAGCAGCATTGTGGACATTATTGAAAAAACTGTATTCATAATTATTTTTCAGTCACAGTTCCTCCCTTATACCTTACAGTTGCGATGGGCTTCACCAATGGCCAATTATGGTAGCACAAGATAAGCAGCAAATGCTTTGGAGAAAAACGACTCACATCATGTCACTTCGAACAGCCTGTCCTCCTACAAAAAACGACCACATAGGCCGATTGTTCATGCCCTTATTATGACCCAGTGACACGTTTTTAAAGTGACACGACCACGTGCTCTAGTGGTCGTGTAAGAAACAACATGCTCCCGGCCCGTTCATTGCAAACGCTCCGGAGGGACGTTTATTCACAAATAACCCTCTCTGGAAAATCCTAAATTGTGGAATAGTTTTGCCATTAAAATGCTTTTTGATTCGATTTCTGGCGAGAAGTGTATAGTGTACTCTTAGAATCCACGTCCAGTCGATGTGTAGGATCTATAGTTTGATAGATATTACGAAGATTATTTGAGGTCTCGCCAGGATAACGTGTCTGCAGCTTCCATGTAAAGTTAGCGTGGGTGAAAACAGTTTTTCCGGTCTCGAAGTTTTCATAATAAAACCGGATATATTCCCCTCACTGTCAAATGATTACACAGTGATATCTGCATTACTCACCCACTAAAAAACATCAGTTTATCCTTGTTAATGACACATTATTGATTAGTTTAAATTGTGTACAATGCTTTTGTGTTTTTAACCTTCGACTCAGAGAAACAAATCGTTTTTTCGGAATGTAGACACTACAGTTTCCGAAGACACTACACTACCCGTTCGTTTGGGACTACAACATCCACCTTGCTTTACAAACCCTGTGATTAGTCATCAAGCTCTGTGATTGGATGTTGGAGTGGCAGTGCGACAAGGTTACGCTGAGCGTAAAACAGCTCTATGAAATGGAATGGAACCACGGCAGACTTTCCAAAACTGGAATTGGACGGGGTCAATTCATATATTTGCAAATATGGCAGTAGCCATCGATTATCTTAAGATAAGATAAGATATACTTTATTGATCCCGAGTTGGGAAATGTTTTTGTTACAGCAGCATACTACTTTGTTCTACTCCACTACAATTCAGAGGTTAACCTGTTATTTTTACTCCACTACATGTATTTTAGTTACTTTGCAGATTCTGATTAATGATGTGAAATATAAACAACCCTTAAATCAGACTTTAGTTACACCTGAGTCAAATTCAGGGAAGGTGATTGTCAAGTGCCAAAATAAACTATGCAATATATTGGATGTTAAGTACTTTGTCAGACTTCATATTTATCTGTGGATAAGCCCAAAGTTCTTTTTTTATTCAAAAGAAGACCTTAACTTAAAGTGTTCTTTAATTAACACGTCACCAATTTAAATCAGACTTTAGTTACACCTGAGTCAAATTCAAGGAAGGTGATTGTCAAGTGCCAAAATAAACTATGCAATATATTGGACGTTAAGTATTTTGTCAGACTTCATATCTGTGGATAACCCCAACGTTTTTTTCTTATTCAAAAGAAGACCTTAACTTAAAGTAATCTTTAATGTTTAAATAAAGCCTTATTAGTTTGTCTGTTTTGCACATCCTCCTGTTAATATCTTTGGACGTCCTGCACTATGCAATGTGTGAATTGGTCTAATAAAATAAAGTGAACGAAGATATAAAAGTGTCTCTTCAATTTGTGTGATTTGCATGACTGTACTTCATCACTGCTGTAATAAAGTCCTTCAATATTTTGGTCAAACTCCAAAATCATTGTGGGCCAATAACGCTTATTTTTTTTATTCTCAGCGGTGAACTTTCCAAATGGCACTAGTTTCCTGTAAACTGGCCAAATAGGGAATTCCCTTAATGATACTAGTTTAGCCAAAAATAAAAAGCAGCTCTGTGTTCCAGCCCTCGCTGCGTCCATACCCTCTCCACCGTGTTAATGGACTTCTCAAATGTGTTCTATTCATTTTCCTGCATTAGCTCTGCTTATGATTCTGCAGTTAAATAAGCTTTGAGGGTTTGCCCCTGTCTCAGAAAATGTATTGTCTTGCCACTGTCACTCAGCGACAACAATATGCCAATGTGATTATGATTTAACTAAGCGCATAATCACATTATCTTAATCACGGTTTGATAGCAAATGCTACACCTAACGCCCTTTCCTAGCCTAAATCAAATTACATATTCAATGTGTGTGAGCCACATCAAACATGACCAGCCTACACAGTGACACACATCTATGAAATAGGCGTCCCATTCATTAGGATACTACCTTGAAAAGGAATTAAATGGATGCATATATTGTATGTATTTGTCTTTAGTTGTATCGTGTATTTTCTGCAGTTTACACTGGAACTAAGCCAAAGTCAACTTCCTGAAACTATGCTCTGAGAAATTACTAAACCATTAGAGAGAGAGTTGTGGCTTGGTCGTCATAATGGACTTTTCCCACAGCTCTGCAAACTTCTACACATTCCAGTTTAAATAAATACGTTTTTTGTCGCATTTTGAAGATGTGTGCAATATGAAGCAAGTCAGAACTTTGAGATTCCTGACAAAACAGTGAATAGTGCACAAAACTTCAGGGAGAAGTCAATCTTGAATCATGCTATCAGATGAAGTTAACTGTTGGCTCTGCAGCAGATTTAGGTGATTTACAGATTGCATTATAACACCATGATTGACAACAGACAATGCATTCAGCCACACTTCTTCTGTCTCGGGAAAAAAAACTCCAAATTGCTTTCTTAAATGGGATTAAGATAGGATTTTCTCATTTGGATGTTCATGTAATGTGGCCCCAGGAGTAAATCGCACTGGAGTTGTTCACAAAGGCCATTAGCTCTGTTCAGTTCAGCTCAGACTGAAGATACAGTCCCATGGGATTCATTTGCAATCGCTTCAATTACTATTGACTTGCCCAAATGTTCTCTCTTGCCCAAATATTCCCTCTTGCTCAACTGTCCTCTTCCATGGAGAAGAAACTGTAATCACAAAGCTAATAGCACTCCGTGACTCTGAACAATGTGGTCTGGAAAACCCTTTCAGTTTTACTCCTTTTACTGTTAATGTTGTTCATGAAGCCTTAACCAAGTTAGATCCTAAGAAACCGGCTGGCCCGGACAACGTAGAACCTTTCTTTTTAAAGATAGCTACAGATTTTATTGCTCCTCCTCTCACTACTCTTTTTAACCTCTCCCTCAGCACAAATGCAATTCCAAAAGTATGGAAGTCAGCTTATGTCTTGCCTTTGCTAAAAGGAGGGGAGGCAACTATTTTAAATAACTATAGGCCAATCTCTAAATTGTCAGTTCTGGCGAAGGTGCTCGAACGCCTAGTGAGTGAACAAGTAAAAGAGTTTTTATGTGAAAATGATATCCTGTCTAAACATCAGTCAGGCTTCAGAAAGCAACACAGCACCATCACTGCCACAATGAAAGTGGTGAATGACATTACGAGTATTTTAGATAATAGGCAGAGTTGTGCAGCTCTATTTATTGACCTTTCCAAAACGTTTGATACCGTCGATCATCGCATCTTAAAGCAGAGGCTACTCAGTATTGGCATATCTAGCCATACGGTGGGGTGGTTTGTGAACTACCTCTCTGAAAGGTCCCAATGTGTTCACTTTGATGGGCTGTCTTCTGAGTGGTTAAACATTGCTAATGGTGTTCCTCAAGGTTCTGTTTTAGGTCCACTTTTATTCTCCATATATATCAACAGTTTAGGTGAAAATGTGGAAGAAGCTACTTTACATTTATATGCGGACGATACCGTGATGTACTGTGCAGGTCCCTCCATTAAGGAGGCTGGTGTTACATTACAGGCTGTTTTTAACACTATTCAGACTCAGCTCTCTGAACTAAAGCTTCTTTTAAATGTTGATAAAACCAAGGTAATGCTATTTTCAAAAGCTAAAAAGACACCAGAGCCTGTTTTAGATATTGTTACTATGCAAGGACAAGTACTTGAAGTGGTTACCTGTTATAAATACCTTGGTATCTGGCTTGATGATTGTCTTACTTTTAAACTTCATGTCAATAACCTGCTTACAAAGCTGAGGGTTAGGCTAGGTTTCTTTTTCAGAAACAAGTCCGGTTTCTCGCTTGAGGCCAGGAAAAGGCTAGTCACTGTGACCTTTTTACCTGTGCTGGACTATGGTGATTTGATCTATATGAATGCACCTGCCTATTGCCTGAACAAGTTAGATGCCGCCTATCACAGTGCACTGAGATTTGTCACAAATTGTAAAGCACTTACACATCACTGTACCCTGTATGCCAAGGGCAGGTTTGCCATCACTTACTGTAAAGAGGCTCAGTCATTGGTACACGTTTATTTATAAAGCTTTGTTGGGTAAACTCCCGTATTATATCTGCTCTCTGATAACACAGAGAGTTGCAAGCAGCTATTGTCTGAGGTCACATGATGTAGTATTGTTAGATGTGCCAAGAGTAAGGACTGTCTTAGGTAAGACAGCTTTTATGTGCGCAGCTCCACTTGCTTGGAACAGTCTTCAGCAAGAATTGAAACTGAGCAATCTCATTCCTCTGCATGTCTTTAAAGCTAGGCTAAATGAAATGCTCGTTGATACAATGGGCACTTGTAACTGTCTATAACTATGTAAATGTATCCTGTAAATATAATGTATGATGTCCTTTATTGTTTTATGTTTCATGTGAAACCTATATGCTGCAGGTCTCCCTTGAAAAAGAGATCTATGATCTCAATGGGACCAATCTCGTTAAATAAAGGTTTGAAATGAAATAAAATGACTCCTAAAAGAGCTATTTATAGAAGCACTTTGTCCAAAAAATACAAATATTACATACATTATCTTGCACACACCCTGCAGAGTTTCTTAAATCTAGAACAAATTATTAATTGGATAAGGTAGTCGTATGCTTGTAAATATTTGTGTGGTAAGATGAACAAAATAAAGGTGTTTGTGCTATTTAACCTAGCCTCATTGATATAAATAGAAATAAACACATGCCAGTACAATACAACTCACTACAAACGGCCTCCTAGAAAATGTATTAGCACCTCTCTGAAACAGTTCAAAACAAAACCTTACAGGATAACCTTTATGGAGAATGTAGTGTATGGCTGTTACGCCTCATTAGTTTTATCAGTGTGTAAAGAATAAACAGGAACACGTTAAAAGCACATAACCTGCTATTTATGTGTTTTTCGAAAATCCTGCTTTGTCCTCTCTCAGTGTTAATATTGTTAAAGAAAACTATGAGTTTGTCAAGAACCTTTGTCCATGATTAACATCCGCACCAAAGTAGTTTAACACTAACTGTGACTATATGATCCTGCAATAATACCAGATTTCTGTGAAATGTAGTTCTGCTGCATGTCCCATGTCAGGACTACAGCCTCAGAACACAATAAGCACTCGAAGTAATCTACTTACTCAAGTTAAACAACGTGGCTAGAGAGAAACAAACAAGGAGATAATTTGGCTAGACTACATCGACTGAAATGATCACTATAATTTGCTGACTAAAAAAAGACTTCAGTTCTACATCTACACTAAAATAGTTGTCTTTGACTGGGATAAGATTATATTCCGAGACTTTACTTTACTAAAAGAAAACTTATAACAAAAACTAACATGGATATTCTAAACAGGACTAAATATAAATAAATTAGCTTCTAAAACATAACTCATCTCACTCTGGGAAAGAAGACAAGTAAATGTATTCAGCAAATGTGGAGCTATCCCTTTAATTCCCTGGATTTACATCACACGGTCGGTACATTAAACAGTGATGGATTCATCTTTGGTGTAGGCCAGTGGGATATAGATTTAAATAAATCCTATATGATGCCTGGAAAAGCAGGGCTGTTGAAACATTTATGATGACTTCATTTTGACCGCAGGGGCAAACGAGGTGACTCCTGGAGATGGACTTTTTCCTAGAAAGAAGAAGTGTTCCTGGAAGATCAAGTGCCCCTTTCTTTTTTTTCACCTTAACAACTTAAAATAAAAAATAAAATAGATAAAGGATGCTAAAACAGTTCTGCATTTCCATAGGAGCTACAGTGGTTAGTTTAGAGGAGATCCAACTGGACGCTTCATTCGGTTTATTAAATGTAATGTGTAGTCCCAAACTGGTGTGCTGTTTAGTAGACGTGCCTGAGATGCCACCTAGTGATTCTGATAAGACCACCCCAGTTAAATTACACCCTCTTTTTTCCTGACTCAGCGAACAGAAAAGAGTATGTTTCCATGGCAACAGTAGACAGAGAGATATAGAGAGAGAAACACAATGAGGTAGCTACTCTTAACTCGGCCCATGTACGCCCACACAGAAACCCACTAAAAAACGCACACATACACACAGAGAGTGTTTTAGTGATACATATAGTATCGTAGATCACATTTATACTTGCTTTAAGTCCTTGCTGTGTGCCAGAAAGATCATGACAGTACTGCATACTTATGCAGGGTTTAATTTAGAGTTAAATAGGGAAGATCAGTAGTTCACCAGGAAATAAAAACCGCCTCTGAAGGATGTGGAAGAAGCAAGATGGGAAATAATCAGATCTTACTAGTGACACACTCTGTCGATATACCCCATGGGCAATAAACTCATTTTCCACGTCACAAATTTGGAACTTAATAAGAAAGTCTATCCACAAGCATAACATAACATTTCTGATTTAGTACACACATGCCCATCAGTAGAAGATCTTATGATAGTCTTCATCATTCATGGTCCTTCACTGGAAATGTTTTAAAATCCTGAGCAACATGTACATGCTATAATAATGTAAGCTAGTAATCAAGTCTATCAAAAGTTATTTTTCATGTTTTTTAAGTAATTATTTAATCTTCTGAGAGGGATCTTTCAATCCAAACCTAAAATAAACACTTGCATCAAGAAAATGTACCACCTTCACACCAAAAAATACTGCCCAAGCTTCCAATAAGGAAAATAACAACAAAAAAGAGTTGGCAGATTGCATTGAAATTCAAATGAACACATTCAGGAGATGAGACCCATTCTCCCAGGGTGGACTACTCTCCTCTTGGCACACATTATATACAACAATTATAAATGTGATCACCAGAAATGTGATAGCCTCAGCATTGGTTCAAGTGACACAATGCAGAAAATGTGTTCTTGGTAATACAATTAGCTTTGAATTAAATAAAGTTCCAAACAACAGATAGCAGCACACATTGTTTCAGTATCAACATATTGTTTTCACAGCTAATCCTGTACCTCAGTGGCTCGTGTGGTAAAACAAAGCAGATCTGCCAGCTGCTACTGCTGCCACAGCTGCAGTTTCCCTGTCAGTACACTACATGTGTGTTTGTGCTGTTTATTATCAAGTTCCAATAGCAGCTTAGTGATTCATTCAAATTACATAGGAACATGATTTCCATTAATTGGACAGCCAAGAGTACTTTGCAGTTTTTCTGTGGGTGGCTAGAAACCCTGTTGTGCAATGTGTGTTGCTAGTAGCAACCACTATTGGCACAGCTCTAAAGCAGTTTTGTTTTACATTGTTACATCCAGGTATTTTTATCTTTTCTTGTCCTTATTGGAGTATTATCTGTTATTTGAAACATTTCCGTGTTTATTGGTTAATTAGGTTTTCTGTGATCAGTTAGTGCCAACAAAACTACTCATCACAAGCCATATTAGGTTAATGTGTTGCTGGTACAATATTCTGAAGGTGTTCAGACCAGAGGCAGAGCTTGATTGTGTTTTGGATATTGGTTCTTAACAGCAACTGGGAGTACTTTGTCTGTAAAGTAAGAGGAGCTTTACCTTTAAATACAGTATACCTCATACTTCATATTTAAAGCTTTAGGAGGCCGTAAACGGCAACATTAAGCCAGAACCGCAGTGACGCTTCCTAAAACCCGGATGTAAACTCCTTCCGGTTCCTTCGTCAAAAACGCAATGCAATTTCTCCATAGGATTTTGGAAAATAGCTCGAAATAAGGTCTGGGGTTGACACACATTTAAAGAGCCTGTGACAGCATCCCAACAACTGTTGTGCAATGAAATATTGGGCTATTAGTAATCTCGAACCGTCAGTTTAAAAAAGAAAAAGCGATACCGTTCCGTTAAATATCAATAATTTCGAACATCGCGGGGAAATTCCTTGACTCATTTTGAAGTTTTGGGGGAAGCCGGAAGTGACGTCAATGCGGGAACGCTTCGAGAGCCAAACACGGACAAAGTGTGTTGTCATGCGTAGAAATGGTGAATTACTGAGATTAGGCACGTTAATAACGTTGTAATGAAGTTGACTACAGTATATTCATATTTGTCAGTGCTTTCATGTCAATTCGGCGACATAAACATAAATGATCGTGGTGGAGATGATGATTACATTAGGATTAAAAATCGGGAGTGAGAGCTGCTGAATTTCCTCCCGTCGGATGTGATATAAAAACAAATCGATTATTTTTGTGGTTATAAACTCAAGTGGATGAAACTACATTTATTAGTGCTTTCATGTCAATTCGGCGAACATATGATACATTAAATGATCGTGAGGATGATGATTACAAATCGTTTGTTTGAGCCGGTCTGCATTTCCTGATGAGAAAACAAACCGATGCTTTTTGTAGTTGTAGTACACCAACAACATGGATTAAACGTGTGTTTTTTTTACCACAATGTTGGGGAAATTAATGGATAAAATGCACGGATTATTATTATTATTCCCACTCCGATCGGGACACTAGGTCCACCGTTTCCCCGCAGCGAGGCTCCCCCCGTTGACAGTTTACGTGGGCTGGGTGCAGTGGCGGACTGGCCATCGGGACGAATCCCGATGGGCCGGTACCGAAGTGGGCCGGTCGGATAAGTAACTAGCACATCCCCCATAGGCGGCGCGTGAGGCTCAGGTTTGAGACGGCTAAATAACTTATTTTACCTGACGCTGCCCGCCTCCGGCGTCTATAGAAAAGAGATCAACTCAGTGTGCGGAGTTTAAATCTCTCAAGTCATATTACAGGATAAAGGAAATACAGTTTAAACTGCCATATGCAGAGAAGACGCCGACGTGTCGCACTTATCATTCATATTACATCATCAATCAGATCATCGATCATATAATATCATAATATATCATATATTTCCTTATCTGAGTCAGCTTCTCCAGCCTCATCTGGCCGTGCAACACTCAGTGTCACAGACTGTATGTAGAAGTATTATTTAACACATTATGTTGACGAAACACTCGAGACAAATGTAATTAAAGTCAGATCCACTCGTGTCTTAGACGTGAACGCGCTCTCAGCTGGAGAGAGAAACCCTGGCTTGATTTACCGAGTTGATAACCAGCGTCCGCTTAGCGAGATCTCGTTTATTAGTTTGTTGTTGTTAGTTTGTTTGTTACTCAAACATATCCAGGATCTGTTGAACTGGCTTCGTAGTACAGGGCACAGGTGGCTAGCAGCGCTAATGTCAAAGACACAGACATTATACATTATATTTGTATTTTACCAGGATGCAGTGACACAAATATTTACATATTTACATTTACTATCTACAGCACCCGCCGCCCCTGACATCCCCCACTCCCCCCGTTGACAATTTACTAGCGGTACCGAAGTGGGCCGGTCGAGAGTCCCGGGATGATTTTTAGTCCCATTCCACCACTGGCTACATGACCATATGATCGCCCATATTGACGCACCTCATTCCTAAACTTCTAACAGATACAACATAAACCGATCCTTCAGCCTCATATGAGCTCTCAGATACGTTCAACATTAACCTGTCATCGCTGTCTGAGCTTGCTGCTGTGTGCGCCATCGTGCGTTTACATTCAGATGCTGGGATCCTGAACGGTGCAGCTGGAGCGCTGTGCCTGCAATGACGTCACCCATCATTTGGCGGGACTTGAAGAATCCGCGAGAAGATCCAGAAAATTGTCAACATTGAAGGGCAGATTAATGGTTATCAAAGTACAAATATCCGAAATCAGTTCAGTAACGGTTTTCAAGGGGACAATATGTACTCAAATTGATGGGTTTGGATGATGGGGGAAAACCGTGTCACAGGCTCTTTAAGAGACGGATCACGTTTTGTTGAGCCGGATAATATCCACATGTCTATCCTACTTTTATAATTTTCGAAGCATAAATCTACTCGCAAGAAGCAAAATGCTAACGTTATGCTATAAAGGAACTACAGCAGGGTCGCTGCTTCAACGTCACGCCAACTTAAGATCCATATTCAAACATACAGATTGTAAATCGTACAAATTGAAGTGTTTGTTTGAACAGTTTGCAGGAGGCAGGTACTTGCTTTCAAGCAGAACAGGGCAAACAAACTTAGCGGGAGTGTTTTACGTGTTCGGTGTAATGACGTAAAATGGCCTGGACAACTTCTGTAGTCCTATTCAGCCACTTGTTAACAACCATCGTTTTTCAGACACGTAAACTCTTCAAAAATCACAAGCGGGGTCACTGCTGATGTATTTAATGTCGTAGAACAAAACGTGATCTGTCTCTTCAATTTGTGTCAAACACAGACCTTATTTCGAGCTATTTTCCAAAATCCTATGGAGAAATTGCATTGCTTTTTATCGAAGGAACTGGATGTGGTAAAAATGCTAACTTACTTCCGGGTTTTAGGACGCGTCACTGCGGTTCTCTATAGGTGGCAGTAAGAGAATCTTAACGCGGATGGGCTTAAACTTGTGCCACAATATGCAAATATGTACGTTGTCATAATATCAATTTTAATTTTCTAAACACACTTAGTAGGCCGACTTCTTTGTATTTTACTCACTTGTTTGTTTTTTTTACTGTGAATTGCTTATAAACAGTTGTTCATCAATTGGTGATACTTTTTCCTGCCATAACAGTAACCTCCACACCTGTCCAAAATCTGATTTGAAAGGACTGTTTCTGTCCAAAACCTGACAATCACTCCCAATTCAGACACCAATTGTGCATGCAGGTGCAGAAGTAAGAAAGTATGCAGGGTTTGAACTTTTCTCTTATGCTTGATTCACTATTCACACAATTACTTTCAAACACTTCTGTGTGTACAACCGAGTGCAAGACCACAAATACTTCGAGGACACACTGAAAGTTTGTGCTATTATTAAAATTATTTATAACTTAATACAGATGACAAAGGCATGCAAAAGACAGAATGAGGAAAGAGACCGAGTTCGGCAGCCAGTAGTTTATGTTCATGTTTGTCAAGATTCCTCCTCTCATGCACATTTTTTCTTTATGGGGTTAACATTATGTAATCATTTGCCTTTCTATCTTGAACCTCTCAATCCTTTCACCCTAGTCTCTCCCTCCCACACCTCATCTTCCTCACCTCCTCCCCCTTCAGCTCTCATGTTCAACACCCCTCCTCCAGCTCTATAATCAGGGTGATAATTAGGAACTGCTAATAGTGACAAAAACAGCTCTAAGAACGGACTATACAGAATATCGCCCTCCTTTCTTACCTGTACTTTGGGCCAATGAAAGTTCAGATGCCGGTGTATGAGGCGTTGGTCCAGCTGTCAGTCACCCTGAAGATCAGTGGTGGGTGGAGCTTATATTTCCGGGTGACGGCCTGTGGTTGGTCAGGTTCATCTTTGCTTCCTTGTAACCCCACCCACTTGGCCCATACAAGGCTTTATGGGTACCAAACTCTGCTGGACATGTTTGGGCAAATATTGTTTGGTTAAGTGGTCAGGAGCAGTCTTCTCGAGGAATCTTCTTGTGCCGTCTTCATGTATGTTTCCTGTGCAAACAAAGTAGGCCTATAAAGAAGAAAAAAACACATTTAGTTATAGTTGTTTCAGGCTTGGCGTTCTACCTTGACACAAGAGCAGTTTACAAAGGGGCTGATTTGGCGAATCAATTGAAATTCCTGAATTAAAAAACGAGCCATCGACCTGTAGACAGTTGGCTAGAATGGCAACTGGCTCAAAACGATTTTTACCAGCTGGAGCTAGCTGGCTACTTCAAACAAACATATGATACTAGGTTGAAAACACCATCTCCTAATTTTTTTGTTGTTAGGTGGTACAAATACCATACCCAATAATATAAAACATACTTATTGAAAAACACACAGATGCTCAATTTCACTTTTACACGACTGTAGGCAGTAAGCTAGTAAACTGGACATGCTAACGCTAGCAGCTTATGTTGGAACCATGGTTGGAACAAACAACTGTAAAATCCATTGTTTCCACATTTATTACAACTTTAAATATAGTCTATCTATCTGTTTTGTGTTTAGCTTTTTATCTTATTTATTGATGTGTGTTTTGTCTTTTTGTATGTGATATGGACCTTGAGTCTGGAATAAAGATTGGAATAGAACATTTCAACTTTCCAGTTACCTAATTGAATTGTTTTTCCATTTCAGGCCACCGTTTTACATTTCTGTAATGCTACTTTAGCAATGGTGCTTGGAGATAGCATTCTCTTTGACAAACATGTATAAACACAGACACATTGTGCACCAACAGAGTCAAATTTTGCAGGAATTAAACTCTTTTTATTTATGGAAACAAAAACAAAGTCTAGTGAACTGTCAACACATTAATAGTACCAATCTTGATATATTATAATTTAGCAACCCCCAAACTAAAAGCTTTGTGCTTTGTGATGACTTGTACCCACTTTCCTTTGTCACTTAAAATAGAAAATACTTGTCTCTCATCTCCATTAACACAATCAGCTCAAATTAAGCATGCATAAAATCTCAGTTCTACAATCTCGGGTTGATGCTTTGTCACATAATAACTAAGGGTATTTCTTGGCACTGAAGGAAGATGATCGCAGCTTTATTAAAGAGTGGAATAAAATATTTTACGACTAATTTTCTGCCCCTGCATCGTGTGATTTCTATTATCAATCTTCTGTTAGCACACTCCTTAGACTATGATCGTTTTCTATTATTTATAGATCTAACACTGAGTTATCATTGCGAATATAAGCCTTGTCTGGGTCTGTTACACTAAAAGTCAATCTACATTTTAATAATAATAATAATACCTAAATTAATTACATTACATTGAGCTGACGCTTTTATCCAAAGCGACTTACAATAAGTACATTCGACCAGGAAGACACAACCTTGAAGAAAACAGAATCATATAAGAACATCAGGTTTCAAAGAGCCAATCGTTTCAAGTGCTACTCAACTGGCTTTAGATAAGCCAGTCCTTAATCATAATGTTTCACAATTTTTCCTCAGAATTTTTAATTTTTTAACATTAAATGAAATGCAAAGTTACTTCTTTTTTTATTGGGCTGGACGTCATATTGTGAGCATATATCATTTAGTAATTTACATTTTTAATTAGTGCAAATGCTGTTTACAGAATTCCACTATAGTTCTTCTAATCTTTATTCTTCCGCATCTTCTTCTTCTTATTATTTCAACCCAAAGTTTGCCTCTCAATAACTTCAGCATACTTTCAGCTAGGGCGGTGGTGGCAAGTCCCGGCAAGACCAAGTGCTACAGAGGTGTCCATGAGCAAGGCACCGTTCCCTACACTGCTCCCCAGGCGCCGTTCATAATGGCAGCCCACTGCTCCTAACACAGGATGGGTCAAATGCAGAGAAACCATTTTGTTACATAGTACCTGTACCTTCAAATCCTCTTTTACCTACACTATGCGCCAAATTGCTATACTCCTTCCACATACTTTCAGCTAGAGACTTCATTCAAACTTTAAAATGATCACAAAACATTCAGCTATTAAAATTGTATTCAGATATTTGATATCTTTTACACTTTTTGAGATATTTCAAGTCAAATCAAATCAAGTTTTATTTATATAGCACATTTATAAACGATTTTTGGTCGAGCTGTACATAAAATAAAAATAGCCTACAGTAGAGACACTTTACAGCAAATACAACAGCACAGATTGTTCAGAATATCAGTATGAGAAAAACGACACCCTCTATCCTTAGACCCTCACATCGTACAAGGAAAAACTTCCAGAGAAAACCCACAGTTTAAGGGGAAAAGATGGGAGAAACCTCAGGGAGAGCAACAGAGGAGGGATCCCTCTCCCAGCACGGACAGACGTGCAATAGATGCCGTGTGTAAATCGAAGAGATAATACATTTTACAGCATATAGACCGAATTTAACTTAGTTTGGAGGTTGGTAAAGAGGCCTTCTTCAGATTTTAACATTAGTGTGTATTGCGCAGCTCGTTAAAGCTTAGAGTGCGTGATGTCACAGCTAGAGTGGAGGAGAGCTTGAAATTCGCCGTAAAAACTTTTTTTAAACCTGCCATAATTCCCAAACCCAACACTCCTTGGACATCATTTTTCATGAAAAACGTAGGAAAACCTCTCCTAAGTTGAAAAATAAAACAAGATTAAGCCGAACATTTAAACAAAATGCCTCTTGAGGGCATGAAGTGACAAGAACTTTCAACATGTCTCCATTAAGGCCCATTGTAAATTCAGCCTGATCTTTCCTCAGAGCAGCAGCTGCACACCTTTAGTAAATCTGCCAAAAATACCACATTATCGACCCGAAAGTACACAAAAAGCAGACTCAGATGCTCGTCAGGGTCCTGACATCCTCCACGTGTCGACATGTTACCGATAACAGCTACCGTTTTTAAACTATAGTTAGAAATGTAAGAGGTTTATCTCTCATTCAGAACAATGGAAAGGCTCTCCTCTCACTGATCACTGCACATCACCATGGTAACCATTGATCTCTGGGCTCTAACACACACAGGTGTTTGATAACGTCGTCACCATGGTAACCTTTGATTTCTGGGCTTACACACACAGGGGTTTGATAACGTTGTCACCTCAAGCACAAACACACAGACTGGAGTTTAACAGACTGTCTCAGCATATTATTTTCTGTCTGATGGAGACTTAATACTGACTTCAACATGTTCCACATATGTTATACATTATTGGTGACCTATGGTTTTAGTTCAAATGTTTGCAGTTAAAATATTCTGCTGCTTTTCAAAGCGTTTTTACTTTCTTTTCTCTTCTTAAAACACATTCATTCACTACTACTTACATTTAATATCTAACTCCTTCAGCCTACTTTCAGCTACAGATACCATTCAACTCTTAAACTATTCAGCTATTTCAGGACATTGAGGCTATACATTTAGTTGTTTATACCTTTTTTAAACATTTTCTATTAAATATTAAGCTTATTCACTATTTTTCCTACTCTTCCAGTTTGACAGTTCACTTTCAAGTTTTCAACAAAGTCATTGCAATGCATTTGAGCTGTAACAATTTGGATTCAAATAATTTCACTTTTCTGCATTTCTCCGCTAAGTTCAGCAACACACTTACTTGGTTTTTGTAGCTAAAAGCAGCTACAGAGACCATTCAACTAATAACATATGCAGCTTTTTCTGCATTTTCAGCTAAATTCAGCAACAAATGTACACAGTTTACAGCATTCGCACACATTTTCAGCAGGAAATGCATTTTCTAGTTTAACATTACTTTGAGTTTTTACCACTTATAAGATGTCTTATTTAAGGTGTCTTATATTTCCAACGTAATTTTCAATTGTATTTTAAATATTGCATTGTTTATTAACTGAATATATTAAAATGGTTAGGGGTTTCACAAATATTGCAATTTTTTCAGTGCAGGCATGAGCACACATCCACACACATGCGCTCTGGATATGACAGTGGTAGTTGAAAACTCACCAACAGTTATGCAAAGTGCCTCTAAAAGAGTTTAAATGGATTCATATTAAGAATGTTCTCAAAGCGAGACTATTTACACAAGTTTAATGTGAGCTACAACACAAACTACACACCTCTTGTTTCCCTTCACACATGGTGACTAATGTAAGGAGCACTGTGACTTCTTGTGCCCTCAACACAAAACCTCTGCATCATTCTTCCTTGTTTACAGTCGATTAACACCTCAATAAATCTCTAGAGACCAACAATTAAATGGAAGAATTGCTCGGTAATGTACGAAATATTTTTCACAGAAGCTGCGATGAACAGTGAGAACCATCAGTGAGATAACAGCAGCCGCCTGCCTGCATTTGTGTCAGTTTGTCTGTCCAAACAATCCAAATGACATCCAATAATGTGGGGATGTTCGTCACCATGGCGATGCATGAGTCATAGAGAGGTTCGTTATGGAGACAAAGGCCTGAGTCGAATGTATCATTATGTTTTGAGAGAGAGGCCTAGATACCAGCACACATACAAGTATTGTTTATAAATATACTGTATTGTCAAGACAGAGTTTATTCTCAGCTTCTATTTTCCAACATGCAATTCCACACTTGTCAATCATTCTTCCCCTTTCAAAACAAAAGCCTCCTTGCAGCCAAAAATATACTCTCACTCTTTCTAGGTTAATGACTTAGTTGCCACCCATTTCCTTTATTATCACTTGTTGGTAATGTATTGTATAAGCAGTC
This sequence comes from Pseudochaenichthys georgianus, assembly GCF_902827115.2. NCBI lineage: Eukaryota > Metazoa > Chordata > Actinopteri > Perciformes > Channichthyidae > Pseudochaenichthys > Pseudochaenichthys georgianus. The sequence goes on along the minus strand of NC_047506.1, from coordinate 24,699,768 downwards.
TATGATAATGAATCACCGTAGCAATCTACAGTATAATCATAATGTACAATAAGATGACCATTTAGTGATGCTTACAATACGTAGTTTTAGTCTGCTTCATTTAAATGAATTTCTAAATCAATTATTTTTCTATATTTACACATCTCTTCTCACTCTTGTCAGCCAATCATACCAGCTGGAATGAAGTTGATGTACGTGACTCACAAGCTCAGCTGTCGTCATCCCTCCAGCTGGTGGATGTTTATTTGAAGCGGGTTTGCATGAGATATCTTTGAATGCTTGAGTGAGCCCAGTTATTTATCTAATTAGCTTGACTTATGGCATCAACTGATTTCATGTACAACTTTAAAATGTTTCCATCATTTTTGATATTCATATTATCTTCATATTTAATGTTATAATAGTAGGCTTCAACAGGAAGTATCACAGTGATGGACTTATTGAGGTACTATCTCTCGCAAAAAACAATGTGTGGATTTGTAACTACAATAAGTGTTTTGTAAAATTACACATTTACGCCAATGTCTTCTTATGTTTGTGACTTAGGTACAATACTTTTCCTTTAATTAAAATAATTTTAAATCTGGCAAGACATTTGAGTTTGATTTTGATTGATTTGATTTTTTGAGTGCTGAACTTTTAAATTCATGCTGGTTAACCTTGTGATTTGAAGCACTTTGCGACATTGCCTGGAGTATGTTAGGTGAGAGTTAGAGTTTCTGTTAAACTTGTGATACATCATCCTTATCATTTATTAAAACTGAGTGTATTTCCGCCCAATTTAACACTGTGAGCCAGTTTGTATGGCAGGAGAAAAAGGGAGGGATCCTTCTTCTAGTGACTAGTAGCACAGAATATCATACAAATTGGAAAATGGGCCCAGCTGCAGTTTCAAAATACAAATGTGCTCCCAGGCATTGGTTAGTGCAGAATGTCAAATGATATCGATCAGTCTGAAAATGTGTTTTGAGCTGAATCAGCTCACCTCGGTACCAATTTTTGTATTTGTCCAATTGTTTTAACTATATAGAATGGAGTAAGTCAGTAAGTGTAGTGCCATAGTTATATGGTTTTTGCTGAGGGTTTAATGTTGAGCTACGAAAACATTAATTGTAATAATGATCTACGATGTTCCACAAGGTGAACGCGTCAGAAAGTGATAACAGTATGTCATAGTAATGTGACAGTAATAGGCTGAGATTTCTGACTGTGCTTTCTGAACTAACACTTTGCATTTGTGAACAATTAATGCAATCAAAGGGTAAAAGGCTGTATATTAACAGGGCTCAGATTCAGCCTTTAGAGCTTACCCCTGCAGGTAAATATGAAATCCCTCATAAACAAATCAGTTTTCCCATAAAATCAATTAGCAAGCCATTGCATTTTGACAGAGCTGGAGTACGGCAGAGAAGAAAGCATCATCCTTTCTTCAAAAGCTCCTCAATGCTTCAGAGATTTTACACTGAATAAGACAAATGAATGGAAGGAAATTGTCCTGTGGTCCTCCCCACAGTTTCAAAAAGCTCCTGCAGACTATTTTTCTCTCAGAGAACTGACTCCCCTGCCCACCCACAGTCTGTTGGCCGCCTCACCCTGTTCTTATCTGTGAAACAAAGCCAGTACCTCCTTTTGGATGTCATAACTGATTGGTGGTGCAATTGGCTTTCTTTTAGAATAACCAAAATGTTCAGTGGGTATAAAAGTCCGAACACAAAGTAAACCATTCCTTTTTTGACTTGATAAACTGTATTTAATGAATGAGAGAAAAAACAAAAATGAGTGTTTCGTCTCTCTTTTAACTCTTTCACTTATTTTCCTTTTTTCTCTTACACCCTCCTTCTCTCTCTCCTTCCATCCCGTCCATCCTGGCAAACACAGTGGGAGCGAAGGGTGAATTAATAAAGGAGAGAAAGTGGAGCACAACTCCCTGAGGTCTGCCTTTTCTGGGACGCTGACACAGAGAAACACACAATCTCCATAGAGACCCTGACACACACTCGCAAATGTGAGGCAAAGAGCCACATGCTTTCTTCTCACGCATTGTTGGGGTGATGAGACGGGATGAGGAGAGAAAGTAATCAATCCATACATCCCATCATCTACATGTCCCTGGCCCTGCCTATGGGAGGGATTAAAGAGGGGGAGTGGAGACTGAGAGAAGGAAGAGGAGGTGGGAGGGCAAGAGCCACGTGAGGAAGGATGCTTGAGAGTGTAGCCCTGGGCGGTGAAACTTACAAAGGGCCCATACTCTCTGTAACTCTTTTCATTTGATGTCCCCCTTCCTTTCTACTCTTCTTTCCTTATCCCTTCTCTTTAATTAGATAATGGTCACATACTCCCTTTGCTCCTCTTCTACTCTCTTGTTTCTGTACTTTTACTCTCACCTCTTCTCCCTTCTCCCTTCTTTTTTCCTTTCCTTTCCTTTCCTCTCCTTTCATATCCTCTTTCCTCTCCTTTCGACACTCTTCCCTTCCCTTTATTCTTGTTCTCAATAGAGTGAATTTATAGATTTACTCTGAAGTACATTACCAACACCTGGTAATGATAGTGTGGTGTGTCATACTGAGTCCTCACTCACTTAGGCAGCCATGGAAGTCATGCAGTGGTGGTGGGATGGTAACAATACAGCCTTGGCTCAGACAACCATCAGCAAAACATCTGACAACCTGAAATAAGAAAATAATTCTAAATGTGGTGAACCAGATTTAAAACGCTTCCCTGGTTAACTAAGCCTTAAATGCATCATTAAAGATGTTTATTGACAGGTTGCTTGACAGTCAGGAAGGGAGATGTTGTTTATTAATGGCTTACACTTATGAAACCTGTTAATAATTAAGCCTCCTTTGGCGAGGAATATCAAACATATCCCTCAGGAGTTTCATTATAATTCAAAACATTGTAGTGGGCACGGTCAGGCGCTGGGGATCAAGCCAACAACTCTTCAACTACTCACAGATTTCCTAACAGATCTGCCAACCAGTGAGCTTCTCCTCTCTCTACGCCATTTATCTTTCCTTTCTCTCTGTTCATGTCTGTGTTTGAATTGTTTTCCTACAATCTGCTGACGATAACAAAGAAGAGGAAGAAAAGGGCGGATTAATTAAGTTTAATTGAATGAATCAGTGACTGAAACCAGGAAGTGAAGGGTGGATGTTACTTCTTAATTAAACTGCAGTGAGGTGCACTGTAAAATATTACCATGATTTCACAATATTTATCGGTAATATTTTACAATAAATTACTATTTTACCACTTTACAGTCTTTACCTGTAATGTTCACAATATAACACTGTAATTTAGAATTTCACAGTGAAATCATTGCAGGCACAGTTAATTACTGTGAATGTACAGGATCAATGATTACCAGTATGTCACAACATGTTACTGTATTATTTCACAGTACAATACTGTATTCAGACCATCCTCTGTGATAACACAACAAATTAAGTGATTTTCTTGCTTTCATCGCTCTTGCTTGGCTTTAAATGGGGCACCACTGCATGTGCCTTAAAATAAATGAGGCAACATATACATCTATGTAAAATTGAAATGGTTGTCTTGGCTTATTGTTTTCAGGTGCATCCTGGGCATTAATCCTGAGACGGACTCGAAAGCCAAAAAGAGGCATGGCAATTTAAACCCCCATGTCAGCACATTCTTCAGAAAAATTGTTGACTTTGAGTGGATGTCTGTGTAGACATGTGCTACGTGCTCCCCTCCTTGTTTTCTGTCTCCCTGGCTCCGCCTCTGCCCAGGTGCACCTGGTCTGCCCCTGGCTCTGCCTCTGCCCAGGTGTTCCAAATTCCCCTCAGCCGTGTGTATATATAAAGAGAAGCTGGAGGAGAAGGATGTCTCACCTATCCTAATGCCGGAGACACTGTCCTTAGAATACCTCTTTGCCATTTTGAGCTGTAGGCCATATTTTTGCAGATGTGTTTATGTTTAGCCTGGAGGACCTGGTAGTCCAGTTTTCGCGGCTTTATTTTGTTTCCCATAGGGTTTATAATTGATTTCTGGTTGGGGGTGGGGGGGAGCTCTGGGTCCTACGGCCCGTGGTGTGGCTGGCTCGGGTTCCCTCCTTCTGTTTGTTCCTTTTGGCCACTCCTCCAGACCTCTTTTTGTTTCCCATTTCGCGTGTGTGAGCAAACGGCAGATTATCAATAAATGCTCGTTACCGGTTATTGCGTGTATTCTTTCATGTTGCGGGTCTCAGCACGAGCCATACCGCGGAGTAGAGGTTGGGGCCGTAACAACATGTCCAAGACAATGTGAAATGTACTTTGCACTTCAATGGAGTAATAACAAGTTAAAATGGGCATTTTCTTTGTTCTTCTTTGTTGATTGAGCTGATTGAATTGTGTAGTTATGGTACAATCCCAGTCAAATTTACAATATATTATCGTATTATTTAGATTTGTATATTTACAGTAAATTACTGGCTGCTGTGTTGCATTACTTCTACAGTAATAGTGTGAACATACAGGTAATTACTGTAATTTATGTACAGAAAGGTACCATAATACCACAGCTCTGTACTGCTATATCACAGTAATTCCATGGGCATGGCAACTGTAAAGTCACAGTATTTAGTTGTACTTTTATTCTAATTTACTGTAAAATATATACAGTAAATTACTGTGAAATATTTACAGTAAATTACTGTGAAATCCATGCAACTAGTAGCCAGTAATTTACTGTAATTTTACAGCCAAACATTTTACAGTGTGTTGATACATGTTGACCCATGCTAACGGTGGCAAAAGAAAAAAAGACATGAAAAAAACAAACAATTTGATGTTTGGATACTTTGGCCCATTTTGTTTAAAGGTTAATGGAAATCCACCAATCATTTGTTTAGAGGTTGCTCTGAAGTTCCCCACTTAGATCCACATTAAACTGGCTAAAACTTGCCAACTATTCTGGAAAAAAATAATAGTTTTTTCAATAAGCTTCAACTTCATCTCAACCCTCATTTGAACACTTGTTTTTCCAATGATTGTTTTGGGCATATTAACTCTTTTGCATCCCTTACCCTTTCAACTGTCTCAACGGCTAGTAACTTGTGTGGATTTTGATTATTTGAAGGAAACACTGAGTCTAAAGGTAGATTAAATCCAAACAAATCGTTTTCACTGGAGATGAAGCAGTTACATATAATCAATGTAACAGAATAAAGCTCCTGTATCTGAGCCACTTTGTAGCACTGTTAAGGAATAATAAAGGCACTTTTGATAAATCCGCCTCCTCAAACAAGAATGTTGGGTTTAGGAGGAGTTTCAAAATGGTTATAAATAGGTGTAATATAGACAAGATTTATAAAGGCCAGAGAAGGTTGGCACTGTGAAAGGCGTATCATTCAGGTTTGAGTATCACTAATGTAACAGCTGGTAAAGGAAGAGGGAATTTCAACTATTATATTTAATGCAAGTAGGCCTAATTTATGATAATGCATTATCATTTATTACACGGATAATAGTTTATATTAATAATGTGAAACTGCAAAAACAACTAGAGAATAAAGTTATCAAAGATAACTCTCTCTTAAATGTGGAGTGGTTGTGTTAATTAGCATGAAATGGAAATACTGGAGTGAATCACCTCAAATGTACAATACTATAGTGAATACAATTTGTAAAGTTACACCACCTGTGACCTTATACATTTTGACAGTAAAATAACAAGTTAGAACAGCTAACAACAGGTTGATTTGTCAGGATGAAAGCACCTACCAATGAAATATTAGAGATGAGTAAAACATCATATCTTTCACTATTTCAAGGGATATGTTTGTCTTGACTCTGCGCAGTGGTAACAACTGGAACAAGGAACAATACAAACAACACAGCCGAATTAACGTGATACAGCAGGGAAGGAAGAAAGCTAGAAGCTAACAACTATATGAATACAACTTCTGAGTATTTGCTCCATTTTCCTATCTGATATCCTTTGAGGGTTTACCTCGTTTTCTCACGTTCTCTTTCCTGCACATGAAATCAAGCATCATTTAATGACTTGATGCAGAAAAAGGGCAAAACAGAGAGAGCATTTTTATGTTTTAAATGAAATGGGGAAATAGAGCAAAAAAGGAAAAACATGCACACACAAAAGTAAAAGAAAGAAAGAGTCAGAGCTTGAAGCAGTGAGAGGGAGAAAGAAAGAGAGCCTCTTGCAGAAGCCCAGGGGGTATCCTGCCATCCCAGAATGCTTTGCTCTAACCTACTTTGGTATTTCTGTATCTGTCTTTGTCTCTGCAGCGCTCTGAGTGGGCTAGCTATCCTGTACACATCATATCTGACTGAGTTTTGTTCTCTGATTTCTATCCTCCTGTGAACCAAATAGGTTAAGCATGTGTGATTGCAAACGTGATATCGTTTTCTTATCGTCAATGATTTCACTACTGACTTAACTGTTCCTAATGAGGTAAAGAAGTGGCCTTTTTTTCCTGCTTTTGGGAAATATATAAAAACACACATACCTACACACACATGAAGGCAAACACACACTGCTCAGGGTCAAACAAGATGGAAGTGATGAGAATGGCTTGGTGTGAAAGCACTAAGCACTTGTATGAATGTAGTATGTGTGTGTGTGTGTGTGTGTGTGTGTGTGTGTGTGTGTGTGTGTGTGTGTGTGTGTGTGTGTGTGTGTGTGTGTGTGTGTGTGTATGTGTGTGTGTGTGTGTGTGTGTGTGTGTGTGTGTGTGTGTGTGTGTGTGTGTGTGTGTGTGTGTGTGTGTGTGTGTGTGTGTGTGTGTGTGTGTGTGTGTGTGTGTGTGTGTGTGTGTGTGTGTGTGTGTGTCATTGTGAATTGTGAATTGTGTGTGTGTGTCATTGTGAATTGTGTGTCCTTGAGTCAATGCAACTGTAATACATATTTGCGTGACCATGTGTGAGAGTATCTATGTGTGATGGTGTGTGTGTGTGTGTGTGTGTGTGTGTGTGTGTGTGTGTGTGTGTGTGTGTGTGTGTGTGTGTGTGTGTGTGTGTGTGTGTGTGTGTGTGTGTGTGTGTGTGTGTGTGTGTGTGTGTGTGTGTGTGTGTGTGTGTGTGTGTGTGTGTGTGTGTGTGTGCTTTGCGGGCTGAGTGGGCAGCCTGACTACCAGCTCAGCAACACTCTGTTACCATGGAAACTAATGAGCGGAGCACAGAAGAGAGGAGTATGATGAAGAGAGGAGAGGAAGTCACAGATGAATCAATTGCACAAATGAGTTGTGCTTAAATTATAAAAAGGTCACTTTCATTCCATGTTTAAATAATGTAGAAATGCCACGGAGACAGAGACGCATACGAACAATTAAATCCGAAAATATGCAGGAATACATATGTAATTTTCATGGCCATTATAGTGGTGATTTGGATGATTGTTTTACAGTCTATAAGTATTCAAGCTTTGTCCGACTGTCTGAAATGACAACACTTCCACTGTGGTGGAAATGGTCTTCTTATAGACTTTATATTTACTGTTCTGTTGTATATTATATTGTGATCCTATCTCCTATAAAGGACTGCTAAATGCGGCCTTTCCCTACCATGTGTCCTTTATATGCGTTATATACTAAAGGTGTATTTCTAATTATTCTGTTGATGCATGGACCATGGTTTTTATTATGTTCCATTTTTAAGGTATTGTTTTGTATGTTGTCATATTTCTAGAACCAATATATACTTGCTTTACCCTTGCTAAGTAAAAATGAAAAAAAAGTATGGAGTGTCTCTTTTCCTCATCCATTCCTATCACCATTTCTGCCATATACACAACTTGTTTTAGTACCTTGTGATGACATTGTATGAAGTAAATTATTAAACATACAACTTTAAGTCTGTAAATAGCTAGACCCAAAGTTTACCCCTTCCTACTCTTGAAACTCTTAAACCTTTATTTTTAATTCAAAGCCAGGGGTAACCCACTGGAGACCCTATACATGTATCCCCATATGAGTGGTGAGTCACAATAATGTGATAACATACACACACACACACACACACACACACACACACACACATATATTTGATCAGTGTGATATTCAACACTGGATACAGGGCTCCACCTGCTGCACGCACAGGAACAAACACACACACACACAAAAAAAAATCTTTGTACGCCTTTAATCTGTCACAATGATCAAACCTTTTATATTTCTCCACGATCATTTACTAACAAACTAATTAACATATGAATTCACAGCAGTGTTATTATATATGAATACGTTTCACCCAACACTTATCCACATGATTCATGACTGTCCATACTAATCACCCACTGTTCCTTTTAGCTGAATTCTGAAGCCGTTTTTATAACCTTTTGAAATCTGTGACCATTAACACCTAACTACTAGCTCACACACTCAATACATGCACATCACTTTAAACACAATAGCACATTTCAACACAGCAGCTGTGATTTCAACTTAGCTTCTGTATTTGATTACACATATTGTGTCCCTACCTACACACACCTGTTGTGTTGTTTGTGCTGAACTGAGCAAAACTCCATTAACACTGTGACCAAGGACAGCCCACGCTGCCTCACAACACAGTTTTTTTCGTGCTGTTAAAAACCCAGCAACAAAAACCTCTGCAAAAGGGCTGAGTTGACTCTATCCAGGATGTGTCACTGCATTTAGTGCTAAGGCTAAAAAAGACTAAATAAAAGGTACCTGAGAAAGTTATATAAATGTTTTGTATATCTTATTAAAACCAAAGAAATATATTATTATTAGAAATATTTGATATTTTGAAACCAGCATTGTATAGTACACAGAGCTGATCATGCACTTATTGCTCCGAATGATCAAGAGCAAAATGAAAAACCCCTCAGATGAAGGTACTGTTAGCTACAGGTGGCCTTTATGTGCCAACAGGCAGGGAAGTAAATGAATACTGCTACAAACAAGGAATCCAACTTCACGGACGTAAAGAGATATACACATATTTTGAAAACCGTATTCATAAATGTCCTTTGACTAAATAAAAGTATTCAATGATACATAAAACATGCAGTGGAGCATCCTGCTGATTGTCAGGCCACATAGATTATTTAATACAGTAAATAGTGAATGGAGCAGTCAGCAGATGGTATTCAGAGAGATCACTGGAAGTACAAGAAAACGGTCTGCCAACGCAGGCTGGTTTCCTCTCTCTTCCCTCATGTCCTTCTTCTAATCCTCCTTGTCCTCCCAACTGTTTTCCTCCCTTTCCTTTCACTCCAATGTTAGTTAAAGAGACCTCTAAGGAGTGACATAACTTGAGGACATGTGTGCAGCTTCCTCTGGTTCCACAAAATGCTTTATAAAACGTGCCTATGCTGTAGTACTCACCCAAACCCGGTTAAAACCTATTTTGATGGATACGTGGATTCTTCTTTAAGATTGAGGCTGTTGTATTTTTCACAAGTAAGGAAGCCTATATATATTTGGGGATTTTGGGCTATGAAAAATTAGTCATGCAAACATGACAGTTGAGAGTTTATAGTGTTCCACGTAAACTGGTCTTAACATGTAAGAACCACAGGCTGTCGTGCTGCACTTGCTAACCCAAACGCCACATCTAATTGGCTAATGGTTAGTTGTCAGGTGACTCACTCTCTTTTTCTCTCAAATACACACACAAACCCGCAAACAATGACGCACACAAATTAGCAATGAATCCTCTGTAAGCATTTACAGATGCTCAACTAGTCCGAAAGAATTAGAGACAAACAAACAAACAAACAAAGGAAGGAAGAGAAGATGTTGACATTAGTGGTGTGCTCTGGTTTGCAACTGTCTCAATTGTTTAGGGAGTGTGTGTGTGTGTGTGTGTGTGTGTGTGTGTGTGTGTGTGTGTGTGTGTGTGTGTGTGTGTGTGTGTGTGTGTGTGTGTGTGTGTGTGTGTGTGTGTGTGTGTGTGTGTGTGTGTGCGTGTGTGCGTGTGCGTGTGTGGTGTGCGTGTGTGGTGTGCGTGTGTGGTGTGCGTGCGTGCGTGTGTGTGTGTGTGTGCGTGCGTGCATGTGCATGGGCATCCTGTGTGTGTGGGCAGACAGTGAGGTGGAGTTGTCATGCTGGGCAGAACATATCTGAATGTTCATAACCAAACATCTATAAGCCTGTGCACACACTCACTCAGGTGAACACTACATTCCCCATGAGATGTAAACAATATAACAAAACAAAATAAATATAATGGCATAAAGCTGAGGAGAGCAGCATGAGGTGGAGAGGAAAGGGAGAAAGACGTGAGGTAGATGGAGACATCGAGAGGAAAGACACAATGGCAGAGAGAGGAAGAGAAATAGTGTTAGGCAGGAGACTCTGTGTGGGTTGACTTTCTCTCTTTCTCTGGTGCTATGGTAACATACAGAGCTGCAGCTAATCATAGGAGAGGAGAAAGAGGAAAGGAGAGGAGAGAAAGACACAAGAGAGGGACGAGTGGGAAGGGGTGAGAAAGGATGGAAAGGAGAGGTGAGAGGAGAAATGGAGTGAAATGAGAGAGAGAGGAAAGGATCGGGATGAGAATCAATCTGTACATTTGATTTGCCATGTTTGCTATCAAATATGAGGGAAAATAAAATGTAACAAAACAAACAGGCATGAGAAGAAAGGAGACACACCAGAAAGGAAAGGAGACATGATGAGGAAACAAAAAAGGGGATGTAGAAGACAACATGAACAGAAAGAAAAGGAGAGGAGAGAGGCGGTGAGGAAACTAGAAGGGGGGTAAAGAAGGACTCAAATGAAAACAGAAGGAAGGAAAGAAAGACACAAAAGGAAAGGCCATTACAAAGGGAATACCAACATTAATGGGGGAGAGGAGGAGTAAGGATTTCATAAATCTTATCTTAAACCAAAATAAAGATGATGGATTGATAAGACCTCATTGGTTTTCCAAGCCATAAATTCAAAAGACGAACATGTAAGACCTCCTGAGATCATTCAGTACTGATTTATTTCCAAATGAAGGAATGTCTAACAGCTTTAAGTACATTTTGAAACTAGACCATACTGTATCACAAAAAAGAAATACAGTTTTTAGCCAAGGCAGCGGCAGAAATAGGAAATAGATCAAGATGGATTGTCCTGAAATGTGATGCGGCCTGTCTGTATCTTGTCGTTATAGGTTGGTTTTCTGTTGGCAGATATAAGATGCAGAGACACACGTTAGGTAGATTTCCACCTCTGCTGCTTTATCTTTAGATCTTCGGTGAAGTGTTTTGATGGCTTGTCCTGATACAAAATGTATTGATTCTGAACAGACGGCGTTTAATTGTCTCCACCGTCACCAATCGTCCATCACAAGAGGAATTGCTATTTAATTAACATACAGTTAGTCTATTTAATATATGATGCTCAACAGTTTCCTTTCCCCCCCAATATATCTTTCCTCTAGATCAGATATATATTCATTGTTAAATATTAGAAACTGTTTGTAGGCGGACTTCTGGTTTGTTTGTTGTTGTGACATTTGCAAATACAAATAATCAGAAAACACAACAGTCCTTTGTTCCAGAGCCTGTTGTATTATGTCTGCCTTGGAGTACAATTAGCACAACATGACTCACAACAGCATTCAGCCTCATGAAGTAAGGTGAGCAGGTTGTCCCCTGATGGAGAGGCACCAGTTCTTACCTACATGTGACACTAACACATGCACATGCAATAAGCAGCAGCAGACAGCAATTAAGGACACACACTACTCAACTCAACTTTACTTTAGTATTAATGCTTTGCAATGATATGTTGTCTGAAGTGGAAATTGGTCCTAAAGTACACAACATATGTTCAAAGATGCCTATAGGCAAAGATAATTTCGCGAGATTGATCACTTTTTCATGTTTCTCTTGTCACAGGCAATGCTTATCTGAAGCTGCAGGGGAGACAAAGATGATGGGTTTTTGTTGGGGAATCACGGGTTAAAATGCCTTTATATTGTTAATCATAGTTTAAAGCTTGTAATTGAACTCTGTTATGTGTCAGATGAGGGAAATATCCCCGTATTTCTCACCATTTCAAAATCCTACTGGGAATGATGCAACCATACAGTAACTACACAGATAGACAAGAAACACACACACATCAGACTATGTAATAAATATCTTTATACACTGCATTCACGACCAGAAGTTGTTTTCCAACTCTCTGCTTGTATGTCAGTTAATAGGTCAGGATTCCCCAGTTGAAACTGGACCTACTTTAATTTGATTTGTTTACATCCTGTATATTGTCTCTTATTCTAACTACACCTCTCTTTGGGTTTTCCAGTGCTTGCAACTTGCTGATCCCCATAATAGATCCATACAAGGGTTTATTACTTTATAACAGTTGCAAGAGTGGAGTGAGTGAGGTGTCAGTGAAGCTCTTGTCTTAGTTTATGCCTTTGGTGTCTGTGTCCTCAAATCATAAATCATGCTGTTTTCTCTCAAGTCAAGGGGTTTTAATCAACAGTTACTGCTGTTTCAAACTGCAATAGTCCCACAATTACTCCATAACAAACAAAACATACAACACTAAGTATTTTGAGAACCCTTAAATAGCCTTTTGTACAAATGGATAAGTTCCATCCCATTTTCAACAAAGAGGACTACTGGAAATGACTTAGAAATCTCCAAATAGGCCTGTTTCACACCAACCAAACCGCTGAGGTATTGCTAATAACATTAACAACAGTACAGTGCTACATAAGCTGCCCATTAAGCAATGAAGGTGTGAAAGTGACCCTGAAACTGGGCGCTGATTGGTAATCTTGTTTTTCTTCACTTCTGCATGTATCATAAAACATATATAATGTCAGAGTGATGTCAATAGAGCTGTTGAACCACTTGTTTTTGGCAGAGACATGTCTCATAGCTCCTGAGGTGGTCTAATCAGCCAAAAGTGAAAACATCTGTGTACCAATGTAAGTTGTCCTCAGCACTAGAATCATATCCCTCCTCCTAATGAAGAGCTAGTCCCTGACCTCCAGTTTAAATCAGAGCACAACCTGCCCAGAGACTCTTTTCAGAAATCGTCAATCTTCAAATTGATAGTTCTCCAACAAAGAGAGGAAAGACAGTTTACCATTTGTCATTACTGAGGATTTATCAGGGACATGTTGCATTCATGACTTATGGTGGGATAATTATTTTTTGTAGATTTGTGGGATGATATCAGCTGCAGTTACAAACAACACACTTACTCCTCAGGCAGATAGATCAAATGCAAATACCTTCAACTTAGTAGTTAAAATATCCCAAACTGCTTCACAGTCTATTGACACAACCCAACTTGACACCATCATTTCCTATTAGCAATTAAACTGCTGAAGCCAAATAAAGATGTTCAATAGGCACATGTTGCCATGCTGACTATTGGATGATATTGCTTAGCAACTACAATTGTTTGTAGGATGTTAAAACTAAAGAGTGCTGCATGAGTGTGATATGGTTGGGGATACACATATACTGTATAAAAGAAAAGGAAGTAGTCACCACAACGTCACCTATTGGTTTGTGGACAACGGTTTTGAAGCCACCATCTTGGCTTTTTGGAATTAGAAGAAGTGACACGTGAGGGTGTAGCATCTTTAGGCAAAGACAATGTTACAATTATTATTACATTACATGTTACTTGTTAGACGCTTTTATCCAAAGCGACTTACATACTCAATACTGTGGACACTCCCCACAGGAGCAATTTGGGGTGAAGTGTCTTGCCCAGGGACACAACGACATGCTGACTGCAGTGGGACTCGAACTTGCTATCCCCTGATTCAAAATTCAGCGCACTATCCCACTGAGCCACAGCCTAAATTATCTTTAATATACTAAATATATTACACTATGAAAATGTTCAAGTTGTAAGACGAGAACATGGAGAGCACCCAAACTGGAAAATGCTGTGGTACAGCCCTAAAGCATATCCGGCTTTATTGTCTATTTTACTCTAGTCAAGACAAAAATATTGTAAAGAATATGTTTACTGAGGCAACAAATCAAGTGAGGAGTAGGATCATTCTCTCAAAGACTTCTATACAATCAGAAAGATTATTAGAAAGGAGGCATGTTCAGGGCATTTCCGCATTGGATTTACTTTTCAGGCTGAAGCCTGTAAGAGTCATCGTGTCAAAAATGCTTGAGAAAGACTGTGAGACTCAGAAACAAAAACCCACCACGTCCTCCACACAGGAATCTGCTCAGAGGGAATCCATATACCACAGCATAGGATTCACACATTAGATGAAACCACTACATTACATAATGTGTTCATCTGCTTGTTCCAACATTTACATGTTTTCATTTGCTGCACCACTACATCTGAATTATCTAGATGTGAAGGTGCATTATTTTGAAACATGTAAATGTATAAAATGATGCACAAGCAACCCTATTGAACAGTGAAATAAAGGGTATTGTTTTGATACAGGATTTGTTAATTATTTTAACACTTAAAAATGTATTCTGGAAGTATAAATTGGCCCAGATTAAGGTACAAATTGAAGGTTTTTGTTGCCAGCAGGCAATTAGCTTATACAACAGTGGGAACAGCTATCCTAGCTATCCTGTTCATACATTGGTTTTAGCTTCATATTTAGAATGTACACAGGACATTTAAATCATGCATCTCCTCATTTTAAGGCACAACTGGATTTGGCATACAGTTTAGTTAAAATTGGGTTTAACTGAGGGATTAGAAATGCATGTTCTCAGTCTGGGCACTCAAGAACAAATGTGTGTGACTGTCTATGATTGTATACAATATAATAATACACATTTCTTCTATATTTTATTTCCTGTGGGAGATTTCAGAAACATTACATAGCCCCAGTATGAGCACACTATTGATTTAATATTGTTTCAATTATAAGATGTCTAATCGTAGTATTCAGACATGTTATTTCAGCATACGCTTGCAATTGAATTTGCTATTAATTAGTTTAGCATTTCCTGCTGACACCGTGCAACATACTTGTTGTCACTGATACACTGTCCTGCTGTGATCTTTCAGGCTGTGCTGAAACATGATTGAAACCTTCACCAGTCAGGAGAGATTTGAGGCAGGATTTAAGGATTTAATCACTGTGTGACTGTGCACTTGGCTAGAAGAATCTCTTAGCTGTGGGGCATCCCAGTGAATCCGTGGGCTCAGGTGAATACCATGTACTTGTGATGTTGTGGGCTAAAATCTGGCTCCTACTCTCCCCCCTCCCCTTTCTCTGCTCTTCATGCAGTCTAATGAAGCTGAACGGATCCCAACGCTTTGTATCTGACAGAGCTGTGAAGATGAGATGTTACCTCCTACGCAGG
Source organism: Pseudochaenichthys georgianus (assembly GCF_902827115.2). Classification (NCBI taxonomy): domain Eukaryota; kingdom Metazoa; phylum Chordata; class Actinopteri; order Perciformes; family Channichthyidae; genus Pseudochaenichthys; species Pseudochaenichthys georgianus. The sequence continues at coordinate 24,684,513 of NC_047506.1, read as the reverse complement.
CAGGCAGTAGCTTGAGAGACCTGAACACCTCCGACTGTAGCTGCTGTAATGCTATGGAATATCTTAATATCTCTCACTGATAGCAAACCGGAAAACCTGCAGCCTCTATCTGAGCTGCTTGCTAAACTGATTTATTCTGTAGATTTATATCTGCAGCGATAGTCTGAATCCTTGTGTGGACTAACAGCAGAACTTTAGTCGCTGTTAGGCTTCATAAACATGTTAACTGTATACAGAATAAATTTGGTTTACCTACTTCAAATTCAGAAATCCTGAAGGCTGCCATGTTGGTCAGTTATCTTCTAGTTGACAAGATGGAGCAGAGTTTTGTGAGCAGAGTGAGTCAGTTACATCAAGATGGTTGGAAGTGTGTCGAACATGGGCAGGGGGAGCACGACATCCTTTTCAAAAACATATGTTCAACAAGGCTGTTCTATCTATGCACACGTTTAAGATCTATAAAACATGACATACTGATGAGGACTTTGATGATAAGCATAACCCAATTAATGAAAAGTATATCAGGGAATTGTACTGCTGTATCCAGGATTCAACTGGTAAAATAAGTCAGGAAATGTCACATCTAATTTACTAAATGAAATGTTTCTGAATATTATTTGTTGTATTCATTTGTATGAATTGTATCCAACTACATTAGGATCTAAACGTTTGAATATTCTTCACTACACTTTGTGTTGTTGTTATGCCTTCACAAAAGTACAAAACCACAATCTGTCATTTTGCATCAGTAACTAATGTATATATAACCAAAGGATGGTCTCCATTCAAAAGTCAAATAATACAATGTGTTCCCTTACACAGGGTACCTCAGCTGTCAAAATCTCTTTGTCCCTGAATGACATTTTTAGATATCGGGTGAGATTTCATCCCTAGTTCAACCCCTAAATCCCAAATCCCAGCATTACAACAAAACAAAATACTTCCAGCAGATAAAACTTTTCACACCTGATTTAAATCATCCTAAAAGTGTTCGAGGCAATCTCAGGTGGTCGGCCAGAAGACTCTCGGCATGAGAGCGGCCGAGCAGAAAGCCAAGTCACCTGATGTGCACAGATAAATCCTGAGGGCGATTTCAATCCAACACACAACATGTGTCTTGTCTCATTTTATAATCCTTTAGATTGTAACACACAAGAAGAGTTGTTCAGCTGCCCACTTGTTAGCTCCGACATCTGTCACATTAATACATTGCTGTAAATCCTGTGACATTCAGTGACATATACATGCAGATTGATGGATTCCTCCACACTAAGAACAGCCTCTACGTCTATAGGTTACAGTAGAAAACACAGAGTTTCCAAATGGCCAAGGCAATGAAGCTTTTCTGAACTAGTGACAGCATGATGCTGCACAGCCCTGATACTGGAGTAGAGATGGAGCATTATGTAATTAATACTCCCCCTCCTATGCAGATACAGTAGGCAAGCCCAGAAATCCTTGCCTCAGCTGTAACTTTAGCCACGAAATGACTGAAAAAACCCTTATGTCGGGTGTCATTTTAATCACTGAGGCTCCTATAATTCCATATAGACCAGCAGCTCTTGACTCAGCTAAAGCCTCTGCATACTGTGAAACAGGCATATACAGTTACCTCCTCTACAGCCACGCAGCATGCAGAAAACCTTTTCTGTACAACCCACACATATTTTCATCTGATGTAAAATAACAAATGAACCTTTTATCCCATAATTCACAACACAGGTGACTGTTAAAGCCAAGACAGAGAAAAGTGATGAGGGGCTTCTCTTACCAACAAATCCCCCCTTCTTCAGGAATTTTTTCCTCTCCCTTCAGCCGGCTTGCTCCAGCGCTCCAGCTTTCATCTTTCCGGTGAAGAGAGCGAAGGACTTTAAATAATTAGCATTCCTCGTGCTCTGGTGTTTTTCTCTCTGTCTCCTCCAGATTTCTCCACAGTCTCCGAGGGAGGATACAGGAGCATCCGTGATACACTGCCGCGCGCTCCGCTGCAGGAGGCTGAACGTCAATCAAACAGGTAACCTAGGGAACCGCTGGGCCCGCCTACACTACACTACCCCCACCCCCTACAGCCGGCCGCTGATTGGTCGGATGACGGAGAACCAGAAGTCCTTGCAGATCCACAGATGGTACAGAGCTGAGGTGGGATCATGCACAGAGCCAAACAAACAGTAGTGGATTGCGGTACTCTCTCTCTCTCTCTCTCTCTCTCTCTCTCTCTCTCTCTCTCTCTCTCTCTCTCTCTCTCTCTCTCTCTCTCTCTCTGACTTCAGAGTCAACCGCTTTATTTTACAGTTGCTTAGCAACAGACTGGCATATGTGAGTGTGAGTTGCAGAACAGGGGAAGAGATGTGGGAGAGAAAGGAGTTCAAGTCCTCAACTCTCTCTCCCTGTTTCTCTCTCTGTCAGAGGTGTGGATGGATGTTTAATATTTCAGCGCTCAGCAGCAGTGTGTCTCAGTGTCATGGAGGCTGCTGTTGCATCAGAGCAGACTCATGTAGGGTAAATTAAATGAAGCACTGAGGGTCAGTTATTAGGGGAAGCCTTAGATGGAAGGAGGTGATTGACAAAGTTGTAAAGGAACAACAATAATTTAAACTGCAGAAAATCAAAATATCAGAAGGAACTCCCTATGCTATACTCCTGCAACAAGACCCACTTATCTGCTGATCATACAATGTGCAATATGTACAAAACAGTCATATTTTCACAAAGCCTGAAACACTACTTCCCTTTAAACCTAACCCACACTCCTTCCAAGCAAATATAAATATTGTTTGGCGCATGTCACATCCTGACTCAATTAGATACACATTACACAGAAAGTACATTGGTCCAGTGAGTTATAGTTGTAGATACATCTGGGATCCATGTAAGACATCTCACTTGATACAGAGTATTTCAATAAAGACAACTAGAGACACACATCTGTCTACTGCAGTGATGAAGTTGCCACAACCTTCAGTTTAACAGTAAAGCTTATTTTACACACAACTGTCAGCAGGGGGCACCATTTTCACTCTTAGGTAAATTAAGACACTCGGGGTGTTTCTCAATCGCGAGGATGCTAGCTTGGTAGTCGCGTACTTCCAAGTCACTTCCTTCAGAAACGAAGCAAGTATGCTTCCAAGCCACGGCTTCGGAAAACGAAGAAGAATGGAACAGGCTAACAAGTGTGCCACTCTCTCTAACGGTTTCAACATAAACTGTACCGAAAATAAATACCTCACGATGTCTATCTAATTATGAACTTGCTTTACTTTCACGGAACACATTTTTGATGATAACAAACAAATGTAACAAAGTAACATATTTACATGTTCTACGCCACTACATACTTACATTTAAATGTGTGCTGCGTCGGTTCAGCAATTCTCCGCAAGCGTTTTTGAAATCTCTGTGCGCAAAGCATTGTGGGGATTTTAAGGACGCAAAGTCTACCCATGTGCAGCCTCGAAATTTCCCCCAAACCAAGGACGCGGCCTCGGTGGAATTCCAAGTATGCTGGAGATTAGAACAGTCCTTCGGCGGCACTCGATGACATAGCATCCTTGAAATATTGGCTTGGAATCCAGAATCCTCGAGATTGAGAAACGGCCTTGTATTGAGTTCTACGGTGGCCCTGAAGTGCAAGTCAAAACAGCATTTCAGGAAACACCACAGCATTTCACAAAACACTACGCAGGGATCACCAACTACATTTGTCCAAGGGCCAAAATTGCTAGTGGAGCACGCTCAGGTACTGCGGAGCGCATTAAGCTTAGCAGACTCTTCACGCTAACGAAGGATCACTTCTCGGCTACTGTCCCGCAGCTGCTGCCTCTCTATAAGCCCCGCCCCCTCTCCAGCGCGTCTTTTTTGAATGACAGGAGTAAACACAGCTGACAGCCGCGGTGAAACCTGAAACTCGAGCGATCAGAGCGATGCGAATATTTGGGGCTTATATCCATGTAAATACTATGGTAGACTAAAACAAAATTAAAGATATTTTACCATGATTTAATTGTAAATGAATACACATTTAAAAAATGATGCCGAAGTAACAGCATAGCCTAGTGATACCAGTTAGTAAAAACTATGAATTAATGCTGTGACAAGTCTGCAGACAAGACGGCAGGCGGAAAAGCTTTTAAAATGCGTGTTTTCTGAATGGAGATCGGATCGATCAGGATAAACCAACCTGTAGCTGCTCCGTCCACACTCACAACAACGGCATACAGACATAAATAAAGCAGCGACTGTATTCACCATGACACAGACAGTCTGTCTGTGGTTTGTTCATATTTAACTTTTGTCCAGTTTCTGAACAGATATGAGGAGCTGTGAGCTCTGTGTGCTAACAGGGCTGATGTTTCGGGACATGTTGCGCTGTCGGGTGCTGACCAATCACAAAGCGTCATTTATTGACTGGCAGCAAAAACAACCAATCACAGCAGTGCTTCTCTGACTGGCTCTGTCAAATCACAAACACAAGTGTTCTCCTTAAAGGAATACCCTTTCCGTATAAGTTGAAATGCTGTGGTGTTTTCTCAAATGCTGTGGTTTTTTGTGAAATGCTGTGGTGTTTCCTGAAACGCTGTGTTGACTTGCAGTTCAGGGCCACCGTAGAGTTCAACCCAAAATATATAATTAATATTTAGGAGTGTTCTCTTTAACAAATACTGAAAGAAAAATGAGCTGAAGTACATCTCAAATTGAGTTGAATTTGCCACACTGTGACTGTTATTATACTAGTTCAGTGTGATTCACTGCTAACATCCCATATTGTGGAGACACATTCACACATTGCAATGTCCATGAGACAATTGTGTCATACTTTTGTGATGTGAGTGGCATTAGCGAGACAAAAGTTGGCGTTCTAGATCCAAACACATTTATAAATTCTCTAAGAAGCAGCTAGATGTGAGGAAACCCTCTCAAAGGAGATGACCTGCTAGAAGCTGTCCTACAGTCCTGTGCTAGAAACCTGCGCAGCCAGACTTTCCATTACAGGCCTGCTCTGACCGCAGCTTGGTGTGAATTGTGTGTGGGGGGGGGTGTACTCACTGAGGTCTTTCACTGATGACGCTGTGGAGCCAGGCGTCCTCTGGACAGCTGCAGCCAGCCTCTGAGTGCTCATTCGAGGGTAAGAAAACATCAGGCGGTCTGAGAATTTAAAAAAAGGCATGTTATGAATATTCTAATGGGTGGAAGAAAACATATGGGCTGTGTTAGCTAAATGTGGTTTGAGTACAGAGTGCAGTAACTGAGAGCAGACAGAAGCTCACAGCACTTGGCCCCCAGTTTTACTGTTAGAGTAGGCTGGATTTTGGAGGAAAAGGACTTGTTTAAAAAGCACTTTCCTTAACTATAGACAATTAATTTACTTCTAAAATAGGCAGGGTTGTACATTTTGAAAATCTCACACACCCTTAAAACAAAGTGGCATGGCGACAGTAAGCATCAAACACACAGCAGTAACGCAGTGGTTAGAGAACAAACCAAACGTTTTTCACTACCTTTAAGTGAGCCAACACGTTTATTTTTTTATTATCCGTACCGTATTTCAGTGTATGAGTAGGCTATTGGTCTAATATTCAATATTTTTCCTTTTTGGTTACCACCAGATCTGATCCCAGATGAAAATAGAGCTGATCTGTGTTTCCCTCCTCTGGGCTGCTTAACAAACACAAAGCACAGTTCTGCATGAAGAGCAATAGGACACATTTATGTCCAAAGATGCAGCTCTAAACTTATCATGAGAGCCACGCCTGGATGTATGGAGCCTAAACACACAGGTGAACCTGGTTTCCACAAGGTAAATAGGTTATACTGATCTAGTTAAGAAGAGTAAGGACTGAGCATGTGGAATAAGTTAGAGGGAAAACAAAAGATGCAATTTGTGATCAAAGTGAGTTAAAATGCCACAGAGGTCTCATCATTGTTATATGCACTTTACACTTCATTACACTGTAAAGGTTTTAAAAGTCACAAACTTCTTATAAAGCTGAGAGTTGTTTTTAAAGGTCAGCTTGGCATGTCGATAGGTCTAAAAAGGGAAGAATTAAAGAGAAAACAAATGAGGGGAATGATAAAAAGGACTACAATCATTATGCACTAGAGTTAACAGAATGAATAAGTGTGTTTGCTTTTCAAATTGTTTCAGATTCTTGCACAATTTCTTTCTGTTGCATTATTGAATTGCATGTTCTTCTGGTGTGCAATTATTAAAAGGGCATCTCTGTCTATGCAATTAAGAAATGGGTGCAATGCAAAATGCTACATGCAGCTGAGAGGTCAACAAAGGCAGATGTGTGTTGATGCCAAACCAAAATCAGCAATATAGGAGGGTAAGAGGCAAGCAGTCAGACACAGAGTGCCGCTCAGTAAGGTCTTACACGTGAGGTATAACTGAACCACACTTCAACTCTCATGCACTAAAACACATCTAAATCTGAATGACTAAACCATCATTTATCCACTGTTAACTCCCACACAGCCATTATATGTTTACCTAAGATAATTCTCAAGAACCCAACAGGGAATAAGGTGTAAGGGCAACGCTTTATGCATACTGTTCACGTTTAATTTAAGTGTCACTTACCGAGCACTGCAGGAGATTGTATAGCCTTTGATTAAAAATTCATGTATGCATATCATTATATCATGTCAGTCACATTGAGAGACCAAATTCAAATAGGGTATTAGAGGGAATTGTATTGTATACCATGAGTTGGGAGAAGAAAATGATGATGGATATTATTATTTGGATGTGGCATTAAAAAAGGACTGCTTTTGTGTTGCTCTAAGATGAATATTCATTTGAACACGTTTTTTTTCCTAGCTGCTGGATGACTCATCAACCCTGTTTTCCATTATGCCTGGGTATCCCTCATGACAACATATCCTATTTTAGGGTGGATTAGGATGGAAAACTTTCCATAGATGTCGCAATAGGATTAATTTAGATGGTTAACCGTGTTTTTTGTTATATTTTTGTGCAAGAGATCACTGTACCCGCTGAAAAGCCAGATCAATGCAAGAATAAAAAAGTGACAGCTATGAGCCGATAAAGTGCGTAAGTACATCCCCCACATTTGCTGGTCCAACTAGCAAAAGCAGTTTATTTATGTAAATATGAATTAGTTCTACTGAGGTTGCGTACATCTGGTCCCTGATATTGTGGCACAAATTGTGATTGACCTGCAGACAGAAGGCCAAAAAGCCCAATTAATGAAAGCCAGTGAGGACAAAAAGAACTGAAAGACTGATGAGATATTGTAAGAAAATAAGATATGTAGTGCCTGTCACCGTAACTCTGTCAATACAGCTATGCTCAGAGGATAGAGATTACTCAACTTCAACTAAAAAAAGTGTATTTTTATTAAATTCTGGTCTAAAATGTATTTTCACATCATCAGTGTTACCTTGCTGAAATGAAAACACACCCCACATTGGAAGTTGTTTTCGAAATTGCTATACACTACAGTCTTATGGTATCAAACTGAGGGTGAAATACCTTTTTGGTCACATCATTGTTCTCTCGTCCTGGGGTGAAACCTTTCCAGCGGGGTCTGAGCTGACCCAGAATCTGCAGGAGGGGATCCTCAGGAGGCAGCTAGTCAGAGAGCAACACCAGAGCTATGACGGTTGGAGATTTCTCACAAATACATGTTTATCCTACTGTGAAAAGCTGACTGTTAAAGCTGATGTGATTTGTCAAAATGAACAAGTGCAGTAGAAATTCCTTGCAGTGTTAACATAAAAATAAGTAATGAAATCACCGTCCCCCAACATTGAAGTCATTTAGGATAGTAAATGTTAAATATAGTGTAGTTTCTACGAAGCCTCCTAATAAAACGTTTACATTGTGATATGTGCTGTTCTTGGAATGAAAGTCTATGAATAATGTGGTTATTGTTTGTTGTTAAATATGTTGCGATTCTGACACTGTACCCAAAATGAAGTTAGGGTGGTTGTCTTCTTGTTTTTGTGTGTTCATCAGCAGAGAGGACTGACCTTGAGCTGATTCAGAGGGAGAGCTTCCTGCAGATTTATGGCAGAGAGATGGAGCCCAGGCCCATGAGAGACCCTCCTCCGCCTCCCCCACAGATACTCCCACTCCAGCTGAAGACTCACATTCATGCAGCTCTTTCACTAGTACATCTGTTACAGTTGTAGTTCAAAAATTACTTTCCAAAAGAACACAGCAGATAAGGGCAACTCATACATTCTGGTTAATATCTCCAGGTAATTTGACTGTTTGTGTGACGGTGATACAGATGATGTTCCTCAGCTTCAGCCAGATCCTTCTCCTCTCCACTAAGAACATGCATGTTGGACACCCATGCCGTTATGTGTACAGTATATTCCGATCCTCCCAAATACCCCATAATCATATTTTGGTTAAAAATAATTGTGTCTCAATCATATTAAATAATCTTCTGATCTGGCAAAGTTTCAGCCAACTTATCTTTCTTGAAATTATGTCGAGTCCTCTTGGTTTTAAGAGCTGTTTTTGTAGTTTTCCACTGTTTTTGTGGTTTTCTAAGGCTTGGGGAAGATGTTTCTCAAAGGGTGCTGCGCCTGGTGGTAGCTCACTCCTGGAGGTGAATTAATGCTGTGGTTCTCAAAAGCAACTTTATAGAAATGTTACTTTTTAAAATAAAACAAAGGTTATTACAATGAATGCACTAACTAGCAGAGTTGATCATGAAACTATCCGAGATTATCAAGCAACCCTGACATCGGCTATTGTCCCGTTATCAAAATTGATGTTTTAACATTTTATGATTTTCTGTAAACCAGCAGCTGCGCAGTGGCCACTGGAGGGTGCCAGATCAACTCAGGTCCTCAGTTCAACACCAGTAGTAAGTAGTTGCTTACTAAACAGCAGATTAGCTGTTATGACTTGTTTTATCTAGGAAGAAATCTAAGTGGGGTTTGCTGAAGTGTTCGGTAGAGTAAAGCAAGGAAGTAAATGATAAACCAGATAGTATGTGTGTTTCTGTAAAATTGAGGGGGGAACCTGGAGCTGTGTGTACATCTGGTTACAAGACGGAGATGTTAGACTCGGCCAAACATAATCACTAAATGTTTAGTTGTGGTAGGATATGAACATAAGGGAACAAACTAGTGACCATCATTGCACTGGAGTATTTATTATTGAAACACCGGGGGCTCAACAGAACAAAAACAATTCTTAAATGTCATGCAGTTTGTTTACCTTGCGTCTTGTCACCAGCTTCTTCACATCCTGCGTTTGTCCACATAGAAGCAACACTGCCAGTTTCAGTTACACAGCCCTCAGGAGTGGAGTATCTGCCCCCTTAAGTCCTGCACCAACCACCAAGACCCTCCACCAAGAGACCAGTCAGGGTTGAACACTAACACATCAGGACACAACACATGATCATTTGTGAAGGTTTATACGAGGGCTCTGATCTTCATCTGCTAAAGACATGTACTTTCCTTTTGTTGGAATTAAAATCAAGTTGAGCAAGATTACAGGTGCAGCAGCAAACTGTTGAAGCATTATGATAAAAGTTCCAGTAAAGCTAAAAATAAAAAGCCAACAACAAAATTGCATATGCAAATTCTTTATTCATTTAATTTTTTACTACAAGTATACAAAACTGGACAGACAAATCTATGAAAATGGATCTTATTTACAGAAACAAAAGTGTTGAAGGTTGAGGGGCTGGACAGGCATGCTGTGCTGGTTTCAGAGATCAGGAAAGTAACGAGGATGTCACGCTGAAGACCCCGCAGCGGCCGACGAGCTGGCAGGCTACAGGACACAAGAACACATTAAGTTATTATCACAAAGGCAAGGCTGAGCGAGCCGCCTGCTCATCTCAAGAAAAGTTGCAGACTGCTGGTGTGTCTGCAGTTTTACCAAGCTTGTAAAAAGACTTCAGACAGACTTCATTTGTTTCAGTAAAAAGACAGTTCCACAGATATGTGAACTTAGAGTAATGAAAATAGGAAGGTTTGAAGCTTGTCCAACAGCTAAAGACAACCACAGTAACAGCCAATGCTGCATGTCCACTTACAAATGCCCTGTGGAAGAACACCATTGTATTTGGCTTCCATTAGAGTAAAAAAACCATCTTCACTTATTTTGCAGAAAGACAGACAACCAGCAAGGGTCAAAGACAAACATTTTCCCCAATGCAATGGTGTCATCATGTATGACAACCCATATGAGTCAAGTCATCAAATTACCAAGGACTCCTCCCAACTTCCTTGTGGGCTTTTATGTAGTTTTAATAAGCCTTCCATAGAAGCAGACAGCAACATGCCAGCTTTTTCAGATTACTTCATAGTAAGAGGGGGACTGGAACTCCACCAGAAACTATATGAAAGTAGTTATTTTCTGTTCGTGGAGCCATCTCTCATCAAAGCAGGGTAGCAGCGTCACAGCACAAACTTCAAGTTGGAGTGCCGTCTTTGAAACTCATATTAAGACATGAGCCCATCACTCGCCTCCTGTGATTTGCCCTCCTGGACTCCTTTGCCGTTGCTGGCACTAGAGTCACCGCTGCCATTAACTGTGGCTTCCTGTTTCGCTTGTTTAGCATCAGTGTCCTTTACTGGGCTCTCCTCCTCTGGTTTCCTCTGTGATGAAACAAAAAACCGGTGAGAAGGAGGGGAAGAGAAGACTGGCAGCTACTGTGAAGAGGGAAGCCAAATATGGATATGTCAAGGTCAAACACTGTCTCATGCACACACACTAAAATCAAAAGCTTTGTTGACAGCATTAAGCCGTACCGCAACCACATGCCGAAACTACATGAACCAACAGACGTCACCGTTCACACAAAAACCAGAACACAGGCTAAAGATTGACACGAGCAGAGAGCCATGACATCCCGACAACCAAAGCAGGCAAGCACGTTGACTTTTCTAAATTGAGGGCAGTACATGGCCAGTTTTAACATACAGGTTATTGTACTGCCAGTCAGATGTCAGGTTTAGAATTTTAAATGATCAAATGGTTTTGTTTCAGAAGGCAGAATGGACTGAAAAATCATGACTGGCCTTTGATATGTCAGAGGTATGAAAGTTGCAGCAATCAAGATGGAATAAAAGTAATACATTTGTGAATACTTGAGCGGAGCTTACCTTTTTCCTGACTAGATGGGAGATGTTTGAGACTGCCTTGGAAGACGAGGCGCTGCCAGACGATTTAACTGGGATCTGAAAAGGAAGAGTTGTTTAAAAATAAATGTAGGATCAGTTTTATTTCAGTCAGTAAGCGAAGCAGTTAAACTTTTTTAAATGTCCAAGTACTATGTCCTTACCTTGTTGACTGTTGCAAAAGCTGAAGCTGAAGATGATGAAGGGCCACCATTTTCACATGAGAATGCTGATGACGAGGTTGAGGTTGAGGCTCCGCCCTGAAAGAGGTCAGTCATTAAGCACTGAAAGGCTCGGTGGATTTACACACTGGTAGCTTTAAGGCTTGCAAGCCAAGATGTATAAAAATGCACTCTAAGGTTTAAGACTACTCAACTGGTATTCAGACCATTGTCATGTACTCACTAGTGTCTGCTGGATGGCCTGGGAGGCAGCGCTGCCGGTTCTCTGGCTCTCCTTGGCATCCTCCACCTTTTCCTTGATGTCGGGCAGAAGCTGCTTCAGCTCGTCCATCTCATTCTTTTCTTCAGCCGCACCACCTGCTGCGTCGATCGCCTCCTGCAACATGGCTATACACAGACAATGTATGATGAGTACAAGAAAACATAACAGGAATACTGCAGACCCACAGCTGCCATCAACTTTTAGAAGCAGTGCTGTATTTTTGTGAATAGACCATCAGTAAGCTTATTTTCACTCAACTAAAGATTACAATGATAAAGGACACGCAGCTCTGAAAAAAGCACGTCTGCAGCGAAAGACATCTTACCCAGACGGGTCTCGATGACTTTAACCGAGCTGTTGTAGTGCTGGATGGCCTGGCTGTACTGGTCCATGTAGCACAGTGTGGTGGCGACGTGGTAGTGGGTCTCAGCCAGCAGGCGGCTGTGGGGGGGCAGGTGCTTCAGCTGCAGGGCAAGACACTCCTGGAAGTCATCTAGCGCTTGGGGATAGTTTCCTGGGGAAGGGAGCACATGTGAGAATGGGGTCACATTTAGCTGGCTCTGCAGTGGTACTCGTTGCCACTCTAATGGAAAACGACATTTGCTATATGTTCATGTTACTGGTATGTGGAGTTTCTTAAGTGAATGCAATTGTTTTTAACCTGTATATAGTGGTGAAACACTATTGAACCCTAACTTGGTAACAATAATTATAGATAAAACAAAAGTTTGGTGAAGGGCAAAGCCAAAATTCAACAAGCCAAGGCAGTATTATTTAAGATGTTATTTGAGGGGAGGGAAAAGGAAGGCCAACAGTGACAAGTCCATCCTGGAAATGCTACATGAAACATACCCGATTCAGCACTGACTTCTCCGAGTTTCAGATATGTCTGGGCTGCCATCAGCTGGTCCTCTTTGCCTTCCTTTCTGTGGTGGTGAAGAAACTGAATCAACAGCAAGACCACTTTGCCACATTATATAACATCCTAAAAGTCTGACTTTGTATGAAGTGACCTGCTTGAACTCACATGTACAGTACATGTTTAGAATGTTGTGCCATTGTTTTTACTCATTCGCTGCATGCAGCAATGTTGCCCTTACTTTTTGTAGATGACTTTAGCTACTTCCAGCATTTCCCATGCCAACTGCAAATTGCCAACTTCTTCCTCTTCCTGAAAAGAAGAGGGCATACATCAAAGCAAAAATATTCCCAATCATTTAAAAAGAGAAAACAAAGAACGGGAACTTACCTGTCCATTTTGCTCTCCATCCTCATCATCATCGTCATCTGTTGAGCAAGAGGATAATTACAAAGGGCGATATGCCATTTTCCCCAAGTTGTGACTGAAGCTCAAGGCAAATACTTAAGTGTTTTCCAAAGAGTGCATTAGAACTGCTCTAGTGAGTTTCCCCGTCAACTTTTGTAACACCTTAATGTGACCCGTTTTAAATATAATGAAACACCAAGATCGCGCTCCACCCTGCCACAACAAAAGTGCTCTGCAACAGAACGTCAACTGCCCTCTGATTCCTCCTCGTCCTGTTCATCCTCTGGCTTGGATTCACCGTTATCTTCTTCCTCTGGCTTTCCATTGGTCTTCTTGTCGTTCTGCTCTCCTGAATCCTTGACACCATTGGCTGCAGTGGATCTTTCTGCCACACCATCGACAGGAGCACCTGAACCCTTTTCCTTCTCACTCACAGGGGAACTTGATCCATTCGCCACACCGGTTGCTTTTTTCACCTCAGGGGTGCCCTTTCCTTCCTCGGACTCCAATTCGATGTCACCTGGCTCAGCCTTTTCCGCCATTGCATCATAAACCTGCTTTCGTAGGTCGTCTCTTGTTTCTTCTGCACACGAATGTCATGTGAAGAATAAGTTTACATTTGATATTTACCATCTAGCTCAGTCAATTTTGACAAAGACTTGTCAGAAAGCTTTCAACTCAAGGGGGGAAAAGGAGAGATTGTTACCCCAACGCTACTTTTTTTTTTTTTTTTTAAATGTCGTTTGTCTTTACTGGCAGTTAACATTGTATTTTATTGGTTTTACTGTATTTGCATGTCAGCTCAGTCTTCACTACCAAACATGTCATTATTAAAACAAACCAATACAAGACTAAACTAAACTTCGGGAGACTTCCGATAAGGGCCCCCTTTACCTGGCAACCCTTTTTTAATAAATACTGACCATCAAGATTGTTGGCACTCTCGATATTTGAGCTGATCGGCTCATCCTCCTCCTCAGACTCTTCTGGGACTCCCTCCAGGGCATTACCAAGCACACTGTTTTCCATCCTAACCAAATCAAAAAAAGAAAAAAAGAGTGTCAAGTCCAGAAATGTCACTCAGAACCTTATTCAAGAGTTGGCCAGAGAGCAACTGGCCTTTGAACTGTCAATGCTGGAGTTATACTGAAGTCTAAAGGTTCCACCATACAAAATAAAGTACATAACATTTAACAGTGATGCAACAATAATCAAATGTATATCAATGTTCATCAACATGACTTAATATAGTATAGAGTGGCGAAGTCCCTCCCGTTCCGGTGGACCTCCATGAGCCCTTATTATGGAAAAATCATGTATTGAAGTCAATGGAGAGAGAAAGATTATCTTTTGATCCCGTTTCAATTGTGAAACGAATTACACATATGATGTTTGTAAATCTGAAAGATAATTTTGCAAGTCAAAAAAATATAAATGTGTCGTACAACTGTGAACACATTTTTTGTGTGAAGCGCTCAATGAACTACATCTCTGGTCTTGCATACGTCACCAACACCAAGCTGGCAGTCACATTTTTCCTCTTTCTTTCAGAATGAAGTGAAAAGTATTAAAATAGGTGAAAATCACTACAAGTCTGGCCATGTTGAGAACTGTACATACACAAAAGGGGAGTTAGTCGGTTCCGTAAGAGCCAGCATGCGGGACCGGCTTTACAAGGTTTCGGTGAGTAACACGAGTGTAATGTGTAAAGTTAATGTACTCGACTCTGGGATATGTAGTCTTTCTAGTTGCGTATTTTTCATAGTCTTATATTTCAACAGTTTTACAACAAACTGTGACTGTTTTGACATGGAAATTAGTTTTTAAGATTGCCAAAACATCATATGTGTAATTCATGGCACAATTCAAACGGGATTGAAAGATAAGTTCTCTCTCTCCATTGACTTAAATACATACTTTTTCAGAAATAAGGTCCCATGGGGCGGAAGTAGATGGGCGTGACTTCGCCACTCTATGGAGTTTTAGAAGGAAGGCCATGCAAAGGTCATACCTGGCAAGCTCCAGAAGGGACTTCCCACACAAGAAGAAGGCCTCGCCACACTCCTCTGCAGTGTCCCCATACTTTGCAGCCCTGGCAGATAAACAGAAGTGTTAGGTGGAGTATGTTTGATGGTAGAGGTGGTGATCAAGGTACAGCTGGTTGTTATGTAATACAAATATTTGTATTACATAATATGTATGGCCTCGCAGGCCGAGGCAGATCATTGGTTTTTCTTTTAGCAGCGCCACGGCTTCCACAGATGAAATATTTGTATATATATATTCATTGTCAAAGCATTTAATATATTCATTGCCATCGGGATGTTAAGAGCATTCCATGGAATATAACAAAAAGTGTTTCTGAACTGAATGACCTACCCTTAATATATGTAGATCACCAGAAAAGAAAAATAGTAAGAGGGAATACTACTAGGGCTGCACGATTAATCGAAAAAAGATCGTGATCTCGATTCAGACACCTATGCGATCTCATTTCTAAATTACGGCGATCCTATGACGTCAAGCTGATTGTTTTACATTTTTTAATTATTTTGCTTCTGAATAATACCAACTTGCAATGTCAATCATACTTAAACGATGTAAAGCAAATATACTCTATACATTTAACATTAAAGTACCATGATCGCATGCAAATGGTAGTGTTCCGTCTGTCTCTCCTCCTCTCATGCAGTGTTAACGCTGCAGCCACTCGTGTTGCCAGTTTTTGCAGAAGGAATAAGCAACCAGCTCTATGAAAACAAGCGCAAAAGAGCATGAACACTTTAAACCTATATATGTCGGGTCTACAAGCTCACAACCGCAACAACCATTATTACTTACTACCAAGCTACTTTACAGAAAGATAAGCCCAATGTGGCTTATAATAAGTATACCTGGCAACACTCACTGACTGCAGCACGTGAGGGCAGGAGCCGGCAGTATGTTTACAGAGGCGTTAGCATTAGCACTGATTAGCAAAGAGTGACGAGAGCGACTAGTAGTACAGGAAAAACAGAAATGAGTGACACAGAAATGAGTGACGAGGAGGTCGAGGACAATGACAACAACACCGATGAAAATCCCGGTGGCAACTCTGGCGAGAGTGAGAGGGAAGTTGTGCTTGTGCCGAAAAAAGTAGATGACTGTGCTAGTAGCTAGGCAGCTAGGCTTTATTTACATTTATTCTGAAGCTGTAACTTTATGTTCCGTTCCGTTTTTATATTCAGCACTGACTGCAGTATTTAAGTTAATCCTTTTGATTCAGTGACATTACTACTCAGTGGAGTCTAGCACTTTGTTTATGTTTTTTTCAGTACAAGAACCTTTAAGTGCAGTAGTTGAACTGGGTGCTAGCCGGCTAGGCTTTTTTTTTATATTATTATTCTAAAGCTGTGACTGTTTTGTTTTTATATTCAGCACTGTGGTGAGGTATTTTGAGTAACTGAAGTGCATTCCTCCCTGTAACAAACAGGTTGGTGTTGTTGTACAGTAGTTGGGTGTCCTGTCACTGTGGACAGGTGCTACTGCAAAGTTTACATTTTGTTATTATAAAGCTGCAACAATTCTATTTTTTATGTTCAGCACTCAGGCAGCAGCAATATCTTTATGTTAGTTACTGTATGTTTTGTTACCAGAGAGACTTGAGTTTAAGTCAAGCACTTTGTTTAAAGTCACAGTAGTTGGCTGTCAAATTCATTTTAGTTACTCTATGTTTTTGCTACAAGAAACTGAGACTTGGATTTAAGTCCAGCACTTTGATGTTGATGGTGTCTGTTTAAAGCCACAATAGTTGGCTCCAGGTTCCACATTTTGAATGTAGTAATGTTTGTTCAGTATTCAGCAACTACAGACTAAAGACAACGTTATGTTTTTGTTACAAGAGAGACAAATGTTGTCTGTTTAAATTCATTGTACTCACGTGACCTCTAAGAGTAAGAGTGCAATAAATATTTTCATTGAAACGATGAGAATCATGATCTCAATTCTTATGGAGGAAAATCGTGATTCACATTTGAGCAAGAATCGTGCAGCCCTAAATACTACTACCTATTTTGTTTTTAAATACAGTTGTAAACAGTGTGCCATGTTGAATCAGTCACAATGCCTCGCAATGCACTCACAGCATGCTGCAGGCGTCCTGGAAGACACTGACAGCAGAAACAACATCTCCCATCACTAGATGCCTGTTCCCGGTGCCTATCAGCTTCTTTGCCTCCTCGGCAACGTCCACAGAGCTACCGGAGGAAACAAAAATACGTGTATCTAAAGTAGTTCAACTTTGAATAGTAATGCTTATTGATCGGCGGGGGTTTCCGTGGGGACACTCACCTGTCTGCTGCAGCTGCGGCTGAGGAGGAGGAGCACGGCTTCTCCTCCGCACTGCAATAGTCAAATAAGTTCACACTTGAGTTAAGTTAATGCAAATGCAAGCCAACTACCATTATTCTGAAGTATAACTACAGTCGACACACCTAAACATTACTGTTGACTCTTAATTTCAGCTAAGTCTTGACATGTTAGCTGAGTATTGTTGTTAGCACAGTATGCGTGTTTGCCTACTAGCCTAACACAAGGGTGAAAGTGATGCTTGTTAGCCGCACTTTATGTCACCTCTCAATACATTTAACCAGCCACTGAGTGTTAGTAAGCAACCCAAGATGTCATGCAACAACGCAAGGAAGTTAACGTTAACCGTGTTATCAAGCTAAAAGCTACCTAGCTGTGTTTTCCCAGCGTACGGTACAGTGAGGAAATGAAACGAGTCTTACCTCCCGTAGCTTGACGCGGCGGACATTTCCTCTGGCATTTTTTCAGGACGGTAGGATGCACGGTGGAGTGAAACAAACCGTACGGTGTGGTGGACGATAACAGATTTGCCTTCTCTGAGGGTCTTTGTTGGCGCGCTTAAATAGAGGAAAGACGGCTCCCTATTTCCGCTTAACTGAGAACGCGGGAGATTGGATTTAAAGGGGCCGCAGCAAGTACCAAGATGCATTCAGGACGCTTCGGGAAAACAACAGAATCGAGAGAATGTACGGAACACTTGGTGTCATTGATTGATTGATTGAAAAGTTTATTAACAGCTTGTATATTGGGTACAGTACAGTACAGCTCAAAAAATACAATTGTTAAGGGGATGCAGACCAGAGAAAGACTTTCGTCTTGTTTAAATCAGGGTCCCCCATTTCCAATTCATCATATCATTTAAGACATATAAGACATATTTGACATACAGATGGCTTATTTACAATTTACATACAGGTGGTTTTTTACATACAGATTGCTTATTTACAATTTTCATTTTAGATTTCGTTCTAATACATCCTAACCGGACATTTAAGACATACCAAGTCTCCAGATATACAGTTAGTAACATAGTCTAAAATGCGAGTATATACATAGATGGGGGGGGGGGAAGCTGTCCATTGGACGACAGGTTGAGATTTGTACCATTACAGGGGCCAGTTTTGCAATGCTCTCCCCCGAAGGTGCTCTTTAAGAGAGGGTTTGAAGGTAAGTATAGTTTTACTTTCCTTTACAGTTGTGGGAAGAGTGTTCCACCTTGATGTGGCATAATTGCGAAGAAAGAAAACATGTTAGCGGTGTACTGATTGGCACATAACAGTAATAAATAATACCAATTATATTACTAAATATGACTAAATCAGTGTGTCTAAAACTTCACCGTCAATTATTTTGAAATTAGAGTGGAGCAGAGCTATTTAATAGAAGAGTTACGACACCGGAAGTCCAAAAACGGTTATCGTCACGTGGTTCATGTAAATGGTAAATGGTAAATGGACTGTACTTATATAGCGCTTTATCCAGTCTTTAAGACCCCTCAAAGCGCTTTACATACTACGAGGGATCGTTCCCCGGAAGTTCATGGCGGGCAATGTGAATGCATTGATAACAGGAGATAGAACTACGATTTTTGGTAATTATTAGTGAATAAAGGTTTTGATTTGCAATATTTATACAACAAATCGATATGTGTATGTATTTACATCAATATGTTTTCAAAAATAAAATCGAATTTGCTAATATTAAGTGATAATATTAGGATTAGTGTGAGTTTACATGTTACTAACAGTGCCTTGGTTAAAGAGCCTGTTGCTGTTTATTTATAGCTTTGAATTCTTTCAAACCAATATTATCTTCTTAAACTTGTATGGTAGTCAGGAGGATCACTTTCTAATGTTTATTGATACATTTAGAGGGAGGGGATCTAAAGTAATGCTTTAAAATTCAGATTGGATTCATTTCTACCATTTTCTTAAATTCATGGTAGTTTCAGTAATCCCCTGGTAATTGAGGACACAAGTTATCTAAATGACTAATGTCGTCTTTATGGCTTTCAGAAAGGACAGGAGACCGACAGGATATGATGATGATGTTAAATGTGTTGCTTTAGGAACATCCATTGCAAATACATGGAATTCAATAAACATAGAAGAGCATATCATGCAGTTTGTTGGTGCCTTTTCCTCCGTGTTGTCCTGGTTTGCTGTGCTGCCTCCTAGTCGCCACCATGGTTTGCTGTGCTGCCTCCTAGTCGCCACCATGGTTTGCTGTGCTGCCTGGGGATGCTCAAATCGCTCAGAGAAAGGAGTACGAATGTACGGCTTCCCCACTGACACAGAGCGGAGGAAAAAATGGCTGGCTCAAGTCAGCAGGAGCAATTTCACGACCAACAGCAACAAAATATGTGATTTATATACAAACACTGCATTTGCACTTTTTCACAAAACGAAAACCACACCATTGGGAAAGCTTAATGTTTTGTTTAATACAAAAAAACAGGGAAAGGCTTGAAAAACACAGAGTTGAGACTCAGGGTGCAGGGTGAGGGTCTCAGTGCAGGTATTCGGGCTCCATTGAACCCCCCTCTGGTTCTTGTGCTGAGAGAGGGAGCAACAGACAGGAGAAAGGGTTAAACACACCTATATAGCACACCTATTGCCTTGGGGAGATAACGTGTTTACTTATATAAAACAGTAGTATTAAACGTACCTTGTGTTTTCACTCTCACTTAAGTCCCTCTCCCTTTGCCATCAATCCAGAATCAGCTGGGCTGCAACATTATACAGACAGGTAATAATCAACATAATCACAAGGACACAATATGGCTCTGCTAAAAACACTCACTCTTACACGCACCAAAGTTATATTTATCTAATATTTAACTCCCTCCACCCCCGCATACAATCCCGTTTAGAAGCCCCTCTTCTCTAATTCAACATGTTGGACCAAATGACATTAAGAGAACGGAATGTACAATTAAAAGGCTGTTCAACGTGTGTTGCTAACTTGCTTCGGTATGCTAGCTTAATCTGTTATCTGTAAACGTTCCCTAAATCTACTAATTTAGGGATAATCCACTGACATCCTTTAATACACATGTTCATTTGAATCAGATGTACTGATAATATCCGCAATATACATCTTTAAACTTCTTCTTACCTTTAAAAGTCCGTCACGAACGGTCTATTATGCTGCAACTCCACAGCTCTGCCAGCCTTGGCGCTAACTTCCGGGGAACGATTGAGAGGCTCCACGATCCGCCATTGCTGTAAAAAAAAGTGGTCCATTGGAGTGAACGGAGATGTCGTAACTCTTCTATTAAATGGCTCTGGAGTGGAGTAATACCTCTCGATTTGATAGACAAGCTTTTCACAAGTAGAAATCGGGGTGTCCCACAGGACACTCCGATTTGACACCTGTTTATCCCGTATACTGTACTACGAGTACGCCTCAAAATAGATCATAACAATCATTATTTAATAACAAGAATTAGAAAATACAACCTTGATTTTCCCGGTCGCCTGTGAGTAATTTAGTAATAGTAGCCTGTTTATGACATGACCCAGCTTAAGTTAAGGACTAACATAACTACGAGCTAGAGAGAATCTCGGACGGGACCGTACGGGAGCGAGCAGAGCTTCTTTTATTGCCTTTTTTTCTCCGTCACCGGTGGTGTAGCGACCAACGTGTTTTAAAAGTGAATTTAGTCTTTAAGAGAGCTTTAACAGCATGATATGATATACAAATAAAACAAGAGCAAAACAAATCTAGCCCTTGAATGTAACCGGACACCTGTTTTTATTTTACCATTAATTTAAATACTAAACCTCACCTGTAAACAATGAAAGTCCGGGGGGGACAGTGAAGGGCAGAGGACATAGCGTGTTACAATGCCGTTAACTCCACCTTATATTATGAAATACTTGTACTTGAGTAGGCAGGCCTGTTTCCACTATAATTGAGAGGAAATTATTAAATAGTTAGTATGAAGGTCGAGTTTTTCATACAAGATATAAGCTATTTATACATTTCGATTGATTGATTACATTTAAATGCATAATCTGCATGTGTACTTGTTTTTATTCAATTTTAACTTGTATTGTATGTTGTCATCAGTTTTTCTTTGAATCAATATGTAATCTTTTACAGCTTGTTTATTAAATATTTCTCAGTTTTTTTAAAATATGACTATTTTCTTATTCTCTAGATGGAACCACGCTTTTGAAAACGGGACGGTATTCTCAACTTGACAGACACTTTGGAAGCAACAAAGGTCAAGAAGTTCTATGCACAAATTGGCTCCAGTGTGAAGGGAGGGCACCGCCAAAAAGAAGACCAGCTTTCCACCCCAAGGTGATGACTGAGACCGCCATCCAGCTCCCAGAAGTGAATGTTGCAACTGTCACACAATGGTGAGTAAATAAGCATACTACATATACTGCAAGACATGTATACTTACTCTGTAATACTTACCCAATAAAATGATTTACTGTTCAAAATAATCCCAACTCTTTTTCATTACAAATATTCAATTTTGTTCATTAATATTGATTGTTTCATGTTTGCGCAGGTTCAGCAGGCGCTGCAGGTCTCAGGAACAGCAGGTCCTGAAGCAGGGTATCCCCGCTCCTGACGCTCCCATGGCAGGACCTGAGCAGCTTCTTGTGGCAAAGCAGAAAGGGACATCTCTGTTTCCTGGCAGTCTGGCAGAGCCTCACGCCTTTGTTCTGCCACCAAACACTGCTGGTGAGGCAAAGCTCCAGAAGAGATCCCAACCAGTGGCCATCTCACAGGGCCCCCCACCACCTCCATACTATGCTCTTCCCTTCCTTGCACCGACTCCACCCTTCTCAACACCATACATGATGGTACCATCTGTGCAGCTTCCTCAAGTGCCTGGACCCTCACAGGTTGTGCCTGGAAGCTCTCAGATGATGTTTCTCAACATGCCATTTCCATTAGTTACTCAGGCGCTAACATCCGGTCAGAGTAACGTGCCGTACACCACACAGCAGAACAGGGAAAGAAAAGAGGAGAGGGAGCCATCGGGATCAGGCAAAGGAAAATATGTCAAAAAGACAGACGCCATCATTTGCAAAAAGTGCAACAAAGACAGGAAGCCACCAGCCCACTTACAGTACTTTGGCAATTGGTACTGTAAAGAGTCCGAGAGCCAGTCCTATGAGGGATGGAGGGCTGTGCTGGAGCAAAGAGGGTATGGGGGAGAAAGAGAGGGGATGCACCTTAAAGGACCTCATGTTGTGAGCCGGTGCAACTTTTTCACTTTGTTATATTTTGCACTGTTTTTATTGTATAGTTTTATTTTACACTTTACTATACATATTGTAGGAATTGTTGTTGTTATTATTACTGTTGTTTTAAATATATAAATACATATAAAACAAGTATGGATGTTTCTGTTTTGAATATTTCATCATCATATTTCACTTTCATTATTGTTATATTTACTTAATACTTTGTTCTTAAGTTTTAATACATTTATTAAAAGTTGTAATTATAATAATAAATGCACAACATAACAATAATCCTCATACACATTTGGCATAGTACTTATATTCTACGTACTATTCTATATGAAGTACATCTATAGAAGTACTGTACAATGATGTACTTCCTTGCAAGCTCCTTAATACTTCACTACATTTCAGAGGCAAATATTTGACTCTTAACTTCATTGATTTGATAACATGAGTTACTTTGAAGATTTAGATTCTGTTACAAAGTACAATCATATAAACAGACAATGAATCACGAATGAAGGGAAATTGGGAGCAGAAGAATCGTTTTTTTCTCCTCTTTTCTCCTTTTTTCTTCCTTTTTCTTCTTCCCCCTTCTTCTTCCTTCTTCCCCCCCCCTCGCAAGACTATTGTTCCCCAGCTTGTATGTAGCGTAGCCCTTACGATAGTTGTTGACAATAGGTGCGGTGTATACATGTATACTTATTAAGGTTTTACAATAACCAACTTTAATATTACCCACTGTAATTTGAGATCCCTATCGGTAACGGGGTGTTTTATGAGTTAGTTTATGCGTTGCATGGTTTAAGTGTATTGTTAATATGACACCTAAATGATATAATGATATGCTTTAACTCAGTATTATATGATAATATGAATAGATGTATAAGTGTGTGTTTATGTGATGCAGGAAGGATACAGTATATTGTTAAATATATATTAAAGATAGCTTTATACTGTATATAAGATTACATTAATTGTAATTCAATATACATACACTCATAATTGCTGTGAGTACCAGGAAAAGCAATATATAAATAACATGTATTATTCATATTATTCTTATTATTCTTATATATAACTGATAACATGGTATCAGTGTTGTTTGCTTTGCATTGTAGTTTGCTCTTAACACTTTACTAACATTTTACTTAGATGAGCACTAAACCCAAAACCCACAAAGCGATGGGAGATGCCGAATGGCTGGTCCGGCTGAAGGCCTTTGCTAACTCTGGAGTTTGGCCTTCAGAGGGGGGGAATAAACCAGCTCCGAGGCAACAGAAATGGTATGCCCTCTATCAGAAGGTAAAGTATAGAAACACATGTACCTATTACTTAGTAGTTAGTACTTATTAAATTAAAAGTATACTGTATTACTGAAAATAGACAAGATACTGGTGCAAATATTATCAATCGAGTGACTCACTCCAGACTAAAAAAGAATTATGATAATTTCAGATTGAAAAATGCCCCATGCTGGCCCGTAGACAGACCACCCCAACTGTGGATATCATGTCGTTAAGGTGATGTATTTGAAAATAAAATAACATTATTGTTGTTCTTGCTTGCATGCCTTTTACAGTGCTTTAATGCTGTTGATGTCACATAACATGTTGTATTGCATTACATGATTGATAGATTGAATGCTGTTGTTTTAGCCTGCCAATGCCCCGCAGTCTGTAGCCTCAGTCTCAGCTGTACACCGTGACAGGAACCACCACAAAGAGTGGCATCCTGCTAACCGCTGTGCAAGAGGGTCTAATTCGCTGGAGTCATTCCATCTCCACCTGAACAGGTTTATTCCAGGTTGGTTCAATTGTGTGTATGTTTTTCTTTATGACATAAGTATTCAGTTTGAAAAGGAAAACATTTTTCAATGGCAAAAATATTTGTATTTCCAGGAACCAGTGCAAATGCACTGAATTTCCAATTGTACCTCCTGGAAGGCCTGAACAGGTGGAACCAGGATAGAGGGGCTGCTGCGGTGACCAGCAAGCAGGCATCACTGCTGGCATGCTGGGGATGTGGCCCACTGGGTCAACACCAACAGCCTCAAGGTGTTTGGCCGAGCATTTGTGCCGACCTTCAGGCCGCCTGCCAAATACACTGGTATGTATCATTGATATCTGGCTTCATTACACTTTTGGTTTAAGGTCTCTGTGAATTTACTAAGTTAAACAACTATCATTGCCATATGATGATTTTTAACAGGAGAGCTACTTGGTGTTGACTACTTGCTCAGTCAGACTGGACGGCCTCTTCGAATCATCCCTGATTCCGAGGAGACTGAGAACATGTTGGAGGATGTGGATGAAGGTGAGGAAGAAGAGGAAGATGAGGGCTTTGAGGAGCCCACAGTCCCAATTTTCCTCCTTGATGACCCAGGGATCTCCATCTCCTCCTTGCCTTGTCCCTCTGCAACACTCTCCTCCTCCCAGCCTGCGGCCTCCTCCCTAGTAGCTTCCTCCTCCCTGGTTGCTTCCTCCTCCCTGGTTGCTTCCTCCTCCCTGGTTGCTTCCTCCTCCACAGCTGCTTCCTCCTCCCTGGTTGCTTCCTCCTCCCTGGCTGCTTCCTCCTCCCTAGTTGCTTCCTCCTCCCTAGTTGCTTCCTCCTCCCTGGTTGCTTCCTCCTCCACAGCTGCTTCCTCCTCCCTGGTTGCTTCCTCCTCCCTGGCTGCTTCCTCCTTCCTAGTTGCTTCCTCCTCCCTAGTTGCTTCCTCCTCCCTAGTTGCTTCCTCCTCCCTGGTTGCTTCCTCCTCCACAGCTGCTTCCTCCTCCCTGGTTGCTTCCTCCTCCCATGCTGCTGACTCCTTGCACCCTTGTGCCTCCTCTCTGCCCTCCCTGTCCGCTGCCGCCTCTCGACCTTCTGCCTCCTCCCAGGCTCCAGCCTCCATGCCTCAGCCAGGTGTCTCTTCAGCACTTGATTCTGCGCCTCCTGATGAGTCTGGGGTATATAAATCAATATGCAATTATGTGTTTTAGCTGTGGTTGTCCTTTTTCACTGTCCTCACATTATTTTTGTCTTTTCTATATTTTTGCAGGCTGTGGATGACTCTGGCATGGCAGGCATGGACCGAGTGGACAGCTTGGCAGAGTGTCTGGTGGAGCTGAGGAACCAGCTGACTATGGTCCTAACAAACCAGCAGGTCAGGATCATGAACAGTCAAGCTGCTTTTCCTCTGTGCATATCCAAGTTCACACTTTGAGATATTCTTGTCTTATGTGCTGTGTTCTCCCTCTCTCAGGTTAGTTGCTCTGTGGCAGAACCTGCTGGACTATGACAATCAAAGGGTGGTTTTTGCTGCCAGACATCAGAGCAGGCTGAACACAGGGCGGGTCAGGTCTCCTAAAAAGAAGCAGGAGTTCACTCCAGGGGTGGAGAGTTTGAAGAGGCATGCTCTCACCACCACTGCCCCACTTGCACAGTGGCCAGATTGCTGCCGCCTGATTGAGGCAATCTTTGTCAGGCTCTGTGTTATCCACCGTAGTCCCAGGAAGAGGGGGACTGGCACAGTGTCAAGATGGGATCTCATCCTGGAGGACTACAGGAAAATCAGGCGCCGCATTCTGTCCAATGGGACAGTGATGCAGCAGACCACCCTGCAGCTGGTGGACGTGAGCCACACCACCCTGGTGCAGTGGCACAATAAGAGGGTTAAAAGGGAAGACAATGCAGTGGTGTTGCAGGGGCTGGTCTTGCCTAGCCGCCTGTCTGTGGCATCTGACCCTCTTCCCCCTGCCAATGTTCGCCCCCAATCAGCAACCCCCCCAGCCAGGTGTTGCTCACCATTACATCCTCCCAAGTAGCACCGTTGGCCAGGTAAAGCTAAAGAGGAAGGCCTCACCCACAACAGCAACACCGGCAACTTTAAAGCTGTGTCCCCAGCTGCAGCTATTCCCTGCTCCACCCTCTGGTCCTCAGATGGTGCGGCAGCGACAGCTCTTCCCTGCTCCAACTTTGGGCCATTGCTCCTGGATTTTTAATCCAGTGACCTCACAGGTGCCGGTCCAGGTCGCTGCTCCACAGGCTCCGAATGCCAGCCTCTCCTCTGTTCTTCCTGCTCCTACTCCTGCTCCAGCCACCCGAAAGCTGACCCGCAAGGTTGTGCACAACACGTGCAAAAAGTGTGGGAAGTTTCGCACAGCGGAAACTGGACACAGCCAGTACAAGGGAGTTGTTTACTGCCCCTTGGTTGAGGCTTTGCCAAAGGAGCAGTGGCTGAAGGACATGAGGAACAAAAAGTGAGAATTGTTTCCGCCCCATAAGCATTGACACTTAATTATGTATATAGTTTGGTTTACAGTTTTATAGTTATGTGTGTATATATCTTATGTATAAATTGTATATAGTAATTTTATCTTCTATTTAAGAGTGTTATTATCATTATTTTGTTATACCGTTTTACTACTGTTTTAAATGTTATTATGTTGAACTAACATAAAATAAAGGTTTGGCTTTTTCAAGTATGCCTAGTGTCTGTCCAATAATTGTAGTGGAGTACTATGTTTACAATTTTTATACTTTTTCGTTCACCTGTTCGAAAGGCAAAAACTAAATAATTATAAAACCTATACCTTAGTTGATATTAATGTAATGGTTATATTTTTATTATTTATCCACAGCACACAAACAATGAGCTTCAATAAAAATCCATATCGGTGACTTAAAAACTACCCCTGATTTAAAAAAAGTATTTAATAAACTTGAAAGAAGTAAATAAGTTTTACTTAATATTTAATAGAAATGTATTAATAGTTAACTGTATAACACAAGTCTTATCAGTCAATATCTCTAATTAATTAATGTTAAGATATGCAACACAAGCACTTTTATTCCTCTCATGTTCTATATATTATACACTTCAATACTGACGGAGTTGGGATTCAATCCTGCAATCTTGTGGATGTGTTTTCCGCCTCAAGAAATAAACAAATACATGCTTTTTTTGAGACACTTAAGTATAAACACTTTTAAATGCTACAGAAGGGAAATTGGGAGCAGGAGAATCGTTTTTTTCCCCTCTTTTTTCCTCTTTTCTCCTTTTTTCTTCCTTTTTCTTCTTCCCCCTTCTTCCCACTTTTTCTTCCTTCTTCCCCCCCCTTGCAAGACTATTGTTCCCCAGCTTGACTGAGGAGGGGAACCGAGGAGGGGAAGCAGCAGGCGGTTAGAGAAATGAGAACGTCCATTAATGATTACAGGAAGCACAGCAGCACTCTGTCTGATGGACAGATGTGTTCATGACGACTTATACTATATTTACTTTTAATTCATTGACAGTGCGGTATAATGAGACAATAACAGGGTACAGATGCGGACATATACACACACGTATGAGTTTGTGTTGAAAAAAATCTCATTTTATTAGATTATATTGCGGTTCTTTTTTCCAGGAGCTGTTAAAATGCCTCTGCTATGATCCAAAAAGACCAGCAGGTGGCGCCCACGTTTCACTATTAAACAGTGTTTCCCTAAATCCCACTTCACTCACAACGATCAGTCATGTTTAATGGACAATATCTGCAAAGGTTATCTATGAAAACCTTGACGACATGTTTCTTTAGGCCCATAACTAAGTATACATTGGAATTACTTTCATTCCATATCATTGTTATTGGCATTATCTTATTACTCGTTTTCTTATCTGTAATAAGTTATTGTTATATTGACAGCTGCGGTATAGGAAACGCGTTTTCAAACTACAGGCACAGGGTATTTGTAAGTATATTGAGTTCACATTTCAATTAAGATGGCTAATTGGGCTAAAGTGAGTGAGAGTCAGAGAGGGGAGGGGACTGAGCCTCACGGTGGGCTCCAGACAGACATAGTGGCTGCAGATGAAGTTTTTCAGTCACACTGCACCGTGGGACTTTTAGGACTTCATATTAACCAGCCAGACTTTCTATCTCCTCACTGACATGTTGCGATGTTCCGTGCAGCCTTACAAAACGCGGACTTGCTGTGGGTGATTTTGTTGTATTGTGTTTTCCTCCCGGACCCTGGCTGTGGATCAGCCGATGCGGACAGCTGTCATGAGGTGAAGACAGCCTACATGATGCGACAGATAGGCCCGGTGGAGCTGGTCCCAGACCGGCCGGGAGCAGGTCAGTGAGTCTCGCTGCAGACACCCGGTGGAAACACTGTAGGAGAAACAGCAAATCTTAATAACACACTTTTGAGTGTATACACATTGTTCTACTTTTGAGTTAGTTTTTATTACAAAATAACATATTATTCCCTTAATAGAAATATCTGACAAGTATTAGGCTATATTTACTCTGCTGATGAACATTTTAAATGAAAAATATGATGAGTTTATACATCACAATGTAGTGGTAGGCCCCTATTAATTAATTAATTAACATGAACGTCCACATTATAAACTATATGTAATTAATCATAAATTGATATAAAAAGATGGCTGCTTTTGATTTTAATAGATGTATTTTTCTGATTACCTATTTATAATATCGTATTAAATGACCTAAAATTCTATATTTTTACCAAGTATTCATTAATAAAGTGAATTATCCAATGTATTCCTTCAAACCTGGAAATATATAACTACACACACTGAAATACATATAACAAAGAATGCTATACATATTGAGTGTAAACCTGCTGTTCAGTACTTGCAGATTCATGTAGTTTAGCTGAGCGTTGCACATTTTCTTATAATCACTATATTTTCTATGTATTCTCTTTTTGATGTCTTAAATACAAGTAACACAACTCAGTGTTAAATCAAAGTCTGATTTGTATCTCTCCTGCTTTGAAATGTTGTAATACTTAATATGCATGGTTTGAAGTCATAGCTTTAGAAATGTGAAATATAAGGGATCTAAACTTTACAGCATAGGCCAACGCTTCTGAGGGAGGGAAGCTATTTCTGTTGCAAACTTGCCTTAAACACCAGTAGCACTTAAACAACTATTGAAAGCATACATAAGTGGTGGTGTTAAAGATGCTGTATTTCGAAATGCTCATGTGAGATTTAGCCTGGCTCATAAGAGTCTCTTTGCATATTATTACAGTCCTGCATTGAGTGAACAACCACTTCTAAATTGCTGAAAACTACATCAACATGTTTAATGTAACTGCACCCAGAAAAGTGATCCCATGGAGTCACTTTGTTGCCAGTAATTTCAGATTTCCAGAGTGAAGTGGAGACAAGTGGAGGATGTTACGGGTCTCAGGTTAACAAGCTTCATTTTATTCTAATCTTGACATCACATAAACGGTCTCCTTGTCATAATTATACAGTTCATGGACATGCATATGAATCAGATATTGTATAATCAGCAGACAGGAGAACATTTCTACCAGACATCAGTCAATAAGCTGTAACTGAATGTAAAATTGTTACTGTATCTGTAAAACCATGTGTGTGTTCCTGCAGGAACTGATAACTTGATATTAGCTTGTGATTGTTAACAGCTAGTTAACGATACATGGTGGTGACCTCTTCATTTTCAGGCTGAGATGTTTGCTTATTATAAATGATTTTAACAGTAGAATCTTGACACATCATCCCTCCTCATCACAGTCCATCGATCTGTTGTGGCCATGCATGAATGAATGGGGAAGAGATGTCATTGTAACTGTATTATAATCTCTTTCAGGGACATATCCACATTAGTGCTCTTGGGTCATATAGGTTGGGCTTTTGTTCCAAAATAATAACTTAAAAAGAGAAGGATGGAGAAACATTTTGAAATCCTCCTTAACCTCCTCAAACAGGGGTGTCCAAACTTTTTTCTCCGAAGGCCAAATAATAATATATTTATTTGGTAGCGCTTTTACAGGTGCTAAAAGACACTTTACAGATATAGTGAATAGAAAAGAACAACAAATAAATATATATAAAGTCAAATTAAAATCAAACAATACAAAAACAATCACACATTAAAAGCCAGATTGAAGAGGTGAGTTTCTGTACGTTTTTTGAAAGTGGTGAGGTCAGTGCAGTCTCTGATGGGTTGTGGGAGTGAGTTCCAGAGGGAGGGGGCAGCGACGGAGAAGGCTCTGTCCCCCCAGGTCCGGTGATTGATGCGTGTGGGGATGGATAGGAGGTTGGCTTCTGATGAGCGGAGGCAGCGGGAAGGGGTGTGGTGGTGCAGCAGGTCTGTGAGGTAGGGGGGGGGGGGGGGGGGGGCTGGTTGTTGAGGGCTTTGTGAGTAATGAGGAGTAATAGGGCTGGGCCACTTACTAGAGGAGAGGTATATTGCCTCATAAGTTCAGTTATAAGTTAGCAAAATCAATCAAATGTAGGCAAATTATGCTTTATACTTGAATATGCTTAAAAGGTCCCATGACATGGCCATTTCTACTGATCATAATTCCATTGTTGAGGTCTACTAGAATAGATTTGCATTGTTCAATGTTCCAAACTCACATTGGTTTCTAATACAGAATCTCTGGATAGTAATATGAATAATGCATTTTATTTATATAGCGCTTTTCACAACTCAAAGACGCTTGACAGTATGAGGGAGGGTAGACAAACAAGGACAGGCAAACAAGTATGTAAAAAATAAAAAGGCAGTCAAGAGGAAGTTGATTGAGAGGGGGGGGGGGGTCTTATGGGTAGACAGAGTTGAAAAGATGTGTTTTGAGGCGGGACTGAAAGACTGTGAGGGACTCAGAGTCACGGAGATCTTGGGGTAGGGAATTCCAGAGCCTAGGAGCTGCCACTGAGAAGGCTCTGTCCCCAAAGCTGCATCCACAGAGTGTGGATGTGGGAATGGATAGGAGTCCGGCTGCAGTGGATCTGAGGGACTGTGGGGGTTGATAAGGAGTGAGAAGGTTTGTGAGATAAGGGGGGGGCAGATGGTGGATTGCTTTGTAGGTGAGGACCAGAATTTTGTAGTTGATGCGATGGGAGACAGGAAGCCAGTGGAGGTCTTTGAGGACTGGGGTGATGTGATGCCATGATTTGGTATGCATGAGGAGACGTGCAGCTGCATTTTGAACCTGTTGGAGTCTGTTGAGGGATGTAGTGCTGATGCCGTAAAGAAGTGAGTTGCAGTAGTCAAGGCGGGAGGAAATGAAGGCATGGATTAGTCGTTCGGCTGCGGGGCGGGTGAGAGTAGGTAGGATTTTTGCAATATTGCGGAGGTGGAAAAATGAGGTTTTGACTGTTTGGCGGATGTGAGGTTCGAGGGAGAGGGTGGGGTCAAAGATTACGCCGAGGTTGCGTGCCTGATTGGAGGGGGAAACAATGGTGCCATCGATGGTGAGAGTTATGTTAGTGACCTTGCTGAGGGTGGATTTGGAGCCGATTAGGAGGAGTTCTGTTTTGTTGCTGTTCAGTTTGAGGAGGTTATGTTGCATCCACGTTTTAATAGCTGTCAGACAGGAATCAATGTGGGTAAGGGGTGGGTTATGGAGGGATTTGATGCTGAGGTAGATCTGAGTGTCATCAGCATAGCAGTGGAAGTCGAGGTTGAAGTGGCGAAGTATCTGACCGAGGGAGAGGATGTAAATGATGAAGAGCAGGGGGCCAAGTACTGATCCTTGAGGAACGCCTTGGGTGACTGAAGCTGTGGCAGAGGAGTGGTTTGGGAGGGAGATGAAGTGGGATCGTTCAATGAGGTAGGACTGGAGCCACCTGAGTGCAATACCTTCAATACCAATGTCCCTGAGTCGGGTGAGCAGGATGTTGTGGCTCACGGTATCGAAGGCTGCACTCAGGTTGAGGAGGATGAGAATATTGAGGGAACCAGTGTCAGCAGAGGTGAGGAGGTCATTGAGGACTTTGACGAGTGCAGTTTCTGTACTGTGGTGTGGACGAAATCCAGACTGAAGGGGTTCATAAAGCTGTTGGTTTGGAGATGGCAGTGAATTTATTTGGCTACAATGCGTTTAAGAGTTTTTGAGAGGAATGGTAGGTTGGAGATGGGCCGGTAATTAGTGAGGGGGGAGGGATCAAGACCAGGTTTTTTGAGGATTGGAGTAACGCCAGCAGTTTTGAAAGCAGAGGGGACGGTTCCATGGGATAGCTCGGAGTTGAAAAGGTTAGCAAGATAGGGGCAGAGGACGGGGAGGCAGGACTTCAGGAGAGGAGTGGGTAGAGGGTCAAGGGAGCAGGTTGTGGGAATTGAGGAACCAATCAGATGGAGTATTTCAAGTGGGGTAACCAGGTTGAACTGGGAGAGGCGGCGCTGGGGAGGAGGAGTCAGGAGGTCAAGGGAGATGGGGGGAGAAATGGTAGCGGTGGAGGTTGGGGGAGATGCTTGCATATCAGATGGAGCTGAGAAGGAGTGGTTAATGGCGTTCATTTTGTCTGCGAAAAACTGGAGGAATGACCTGCAAGTAGCGGAAGTAGAAGTAGGGAGGTTATCAGCACGGGGTTTGAAGAGCTTGTTAACTGTGGAGAAGAGGGTCCTGGGGTTACGGGAGGGGTCAGTGAAGATGTTGGAGAGGTAGGCAGATTTAGCGGCAATAAGAGCATCTTTGTATGCATTGAGATGGAGTTTGTAGCTTATGTAATGGACTGTGAGGGATGATTTCTTTGAAAGACGTTCAAGTTGGCGGCCTCGCTGCTTCATTTTACGCAGTGCGGGTGTGAACCAGGGTGAGGAGGTCTTGAAAGTAACAGTTTTATTTTTGAGGGGGGCTAAAGTTTTGAGGGAGGTGAGTAGGGTGGAGTTGAGGTGGTTGAGCAGATCATCAGGTGAGCTGAGGGTTGCGTCCAGGGGGAGATTAGACGATAGCAGTTCGGAGAGATGGTTATGGTCAATGGAGTGTAGATTACGGAAGGTGATGTTTCTGGGTGGGCAGGGGTTTCGGGAGGGGGGGGCAATGGTGAATTGTATGAGTTTGTGGTCAGAGAGGGGAAATGGGCAAGGGTGGAGGTCAATCACTGGGAGTTTGGTAGAGCAGACGAGATCAAGAATGTGTCCTTTGTCATGGGTGGGGAAGGTGACATGTTGGGTGATAGAGAAATTGTCTTGTCCAGTAGGGTTGTGAATTCGGATGCCAGCTTGCAGGTGGGTGAGTCAATGTGAATGTTGAGGTCACCAAGTAGTAACAGACGTTGAGAGAGGGATGAGGCAAGTGTGAGGAATTCAGTGAAATCGGAGAGGAAGGAGGGATGAGGTTTAGGAGGCCGGTAGATGAGGATGACTGTCAGTGAGGGAGGGGCTTTGAAGGCAATGAATTCAAAGGATGATACTGAGGGGAGGGTTAGTTCTGTGATCTGGATGTTCTGATTGTGGATTACAGCAAGGCCGCCACCACGGCGGGAGGAGCGGGGTTTAGTGATGTATTTAAAGCCAGGGGGGGATGTTTGGTTGAGGGAGAAGAAGTAATCGGGCTGTTGCCAGGTTTCGGTAAGCAGAAGGAAATCAAGGGATGTTTCCAAGATTAGTTCATGGAGGATGAGGGCTTTCTTGTTGAGTGATCGGATGTTAAGGAGGGCAATGTTAGTTGAGTGGGAGGGGCGTGGTGTGGTCACAGGCTGAAGAGGTAAGAGGTTGTCCAGGTTGACAGTGCGGGGAGGAATGTGATATGGAGGGGAGGAGCGGAGAGGAGGTTGAAGGAAGTGTGTTATTATCAGTTGTTGGTGGTTGAGGGCGGTGGAATCCACTCCAGGTATTTGGGCCAGCTCTGAGCAGAGGGCAGTAGAATCCACTACAGGTATTTGGGCCAGCTCTGAGCAGAGGGCAGTGGGATCCACTCCAGGAATTTGGACCAGCTCTGAGAAGAGGGCAGTGGAATCCACTCCAGGTTTTCGGTACAGCCGGGATTGTAACGGACCAGTGGTGGGTGTATAATATGGAGTAATAAATGCGCTCAGATGACATGACAGTTGTGGGACATGGCGGTTAGTTGACCAGATAGATGTTATAGATGATTTTCCGGACTGGGAGTAAACAAATCTGCGTTTGGAACCTCTATGGACATACCTCGGTCTGCGTAGAAGCCCGAGGCAATTGATGACAGACAAGCTTAGAGGAAGCGCAGAAAAGTTATTGAGAAAAGTTGGGAGACAGAGTATCGTAACATCGTAGTGCCACGGTAGGATGTGCTAGCGTTAGCACAGCGCTGGCTATGGTTGTAGACCAGCGGCGCTGAAAGTGGAGCTGTTGGCAGCCGTCAGACAGGATGAGAGGTCAGTTGCAGGCTGTCCTTTACAGCAGATGGGGGGACCGGTAGGAGCGGGAGGTTTAAAGAACCAGAGTCAGGGCCCACGGGGAGGGGCAGGACGAAGAGTGGGGCTGGTTATTTGATGGATGGAGCAGCGTTAGCAGGTGGGCTACAATGGCAGGTGTAGCAGGGTAGAAAACCAAAGCTTCCGTCAAAAATGGCAATCGGGTGTAACAAATATGTCCAGATCAGAACACAAAAGCCACAGAATAGTTAGAAAACTATAGCAGTAGAAAGTGGTCAGAAACTCTTAGATTAACACAAAGAAAGACGAGATTTTCGGACAGAGAAGCGGCGAACAGTCAGCGCCAGCGTCCTCTCACGCCGTTAAAGTGAAGAATGATAGTAGGATATGTATTCACTCTCTGTCCTAAACGGCTTGTGGGAGCTCCTGCCCTCCCCTCCCTGTGAGCCCACTGTACTCTGATTGGTCAGCTCACCCACTCTGTTCTGATGAGTCCACCACCGTTACAGCGGAACATCAGTGATTACGTTTTACAATGGCGGTTGTTAGCAACCATAAAATGACACCAGTAATGACAAACAGATGAGAATGCTGCGTGCTGGGTCTGGGTGCCGTGTTGGCGGGACGTTGCGGGGCTCGCTGCTCCGCCCTTTGAGGCTCGAGGAGCGGACAGTGTGAGCTGGATTACTGGTGTTGTTTCCTGGTTGCTGCGTGGGGTCTGTGAGTCCGTGGATCCGCGGCTGAGAAAATATAAGGCTGACTGAGTGTGTGTGTGTGTGAGGAGCCGTTACGTCACTATGACCAGGAAGAAAAAAATGGAAAAAGAGAAATCTCCAACGAGGCGTTCTCGGGCAGCATAGGTAGGGCTTTTCTGTGTTAGAGTTT
The DNA here is from genome assembly GCF_902827115.2 of Pseudochaenichthys georgianus. Classification (NCBI taxonomy): domain Eukaryota; kingdom Metazoa; phylum Chordata; class Actinopteri; order Perciformes; family Channichthyidae; genus Pseudochaenichthys; species Pseudochaenichthys georgianus. The sequence continues at coordinate 24,649,124 of NC_047506.1, read as the reverse complement.
TACTCGCTACAGGGTGTACTTTGAGGGTTTGTGACATATCACACAAGTGGACGGGTAATAACCAGAAAAGCATGTCATGGGACCTTTAAGAAAAAACAGCCAACATCACAACTCTCCAGAGGGTTTCATTTATTTAGTTTGCAGCTCATTCCTTAAAACAGAAGCCTCAGATTTCTCATAAGAGGAAATATGAAGGGTATATTCTGAGCTGGTTATAGAAATAAGTTATTGGGCTTTTTTTTATCAACTTAGATTTGTTAGAAAATGTTTTCAACTTTAATTGATGGAATTCATTTGAAAGTGGGCTTATTTGTTTTGTTTTGTAGCCTTTATTTAACCAGGTGAAAGCCCCTTGAGATCAAAAGATCTCTTTTTCAAGGGTGACCTACAGGACATTAGTTACACATGTAACATAAAAACAACAGAACAACAATAAGGATGACATACAACATAATGTACAGGGTACAGTTTTCAAAACTCTATTTACAGTGACAGGTACCATGAGTATCAAACAGCATGTCACCCAGCCGAGTTTTAAAATGATGCAGGGGAACCAAAGTGCTCAGTTTTGCAGACTGTTCCAATTTAGTGGAGCTGCACATATAAAAGCTTTCTTCCCTAAGACAGTCCTAGCACTTGGCACAGTTAATAAAACAACATCATGAGATCTCAGGCAATACGTACTTTCAATTCGTCGAGAGATCAGAGAGCAGATATAAAAAGGTAGTTTACCCAACATGGCTTTATAAATGAACATGTACCAATGACTGAGCCTCCGTACAGTTAGTGAAGGCAGACCTGCCTTGGCATACAGGGTACAGTGATGAGTAAGTGCTTTATAGTTAGTAACACATCTCAGAGCACTGTGATACGCAGCATCTAACTTTTCCAGGCAATGGGCAGGTGCATTCATATATATCAAATCACCATAGTCCAGCACAGGTAAAAAGGTCACAGTGACTAGCCTTTTTCTGGCCTCAAGCGAGAAACAGGACTTGTTCCTGTAGAAGAAACCTAGCCTAACCCTCAGCTTTTTAAGCAGATTAGTGACCTGAAGTTTAAAAGTAAGACAATCATCAAGCCAGATACCAAGGTATTTGTAACAGGCAACAACTTCAAGTTTTGTTCCTTGCGTAGTTACAATATCAAGAACAGGCTCTGGTATCTTTGTTGCTTTTGAAAAGAGCATTACCTTGGTTTTATCCACATTTAAAAGAAGCTTTAATTCAGAGAACTGAGTCTGAATAGTGTTAAAAACAGCCTGTAATTTAACAACAGCCTCTTTAATGGAGGGACCTGCACAGTACTTGAGTGAAGATGTCTCTGTTCAGAGCATATTGCACACCGCTCTATACAGCACATTTGTGGTTAAACTACAGAAAAGCAAGTTTACGGAAACTTCAAGTAGCTTATAATGATGCCATGAGAATATTGCTGAAGAGACCTCGATGGTCTAGTGCAAGTGAAATGTTTGTGGCTGCACTGCAGGAGTCAATACTCTACAAGCTGTTTTAAGAAATCTTATGTATAAATGTATTTGCCGGCTTAATGACTCTGATAATGAAATCCTCTTGGCCTTATCGAACATAAGGTTTAGGACTACATGCTACCAATCGCAGCTGTGGAGACATTGGTATAGTTGTCTCTTTGTAGGACACTGATTTAAATTATTCTTAAACTATGAATTCTTTTTATGCTGTGTATGTAATTTATTATATGTAATGCCTTGTCTTTTATCTGGACCCTGAGTCTGTAATACAGTTGTCATTCATTCAATACATTACAGTATCATCCGCATACAAATGTAAAGTAGCTTCATCCACATTATCACCTAAACTGTTAATATATATGGAGAATAAAAGTGGTCCTAAAACAGAACCTTGTGGTACACCATTAGAAATGTTTAACCACTCAGAAGACAGTCCATCAAAATGAACACATTGGGACCTTTCAGAGAGGTAGTTCACAAACCACCCCACTGCAAGGCTGGATATGCCAATACTGAGTAGCCTCTGCTATTAACACATGAATACTGTGTAATATACATTTACATATATTTTTAAGAAGTACAAGACAAGCAAAAGTTTCATTTGTGGGCCATATTTCATTATACTTTTTGAATTAGCTGAGGGCCAATTCAAAATGGCTTGCAGGCCAGCATTTGCCCCCCGGGCCGTAGTTTGGACACCCCTGTCCTAAAATCAGTTTATGAATAATTGAGCTTGAGGTCACATTAACTTACTGACCTTCCACATACAAATGTTCAACATTTAACACACGAGACAGGGATTAAAATCCCACCACACACATACTGTACGACCACCTGTTATCATGTGAGTGAAATTGTATACATACGTCACATCTCACATGATAACGATGAACCCATCTCTATGAAAGCATATAGAGTTTGTGTTGACTCTCAAAACAACCTTTAGAAATTGTATTACCACTGAATAGCTTTTAAAGAACCCAGATGTGTATTGGTGAAAGAGATTCTTAAGATTGATTCTCGGAAAACATATTGAACTTTGTACAGATATGTCATTGCTTCTATTCATTAGAAACTTGATGAATACGCCTACACAATTTTCTAACTAAAGTTCAAGTTCAATGTTTATAGAAAGCTAGAAAGACTTCATGACACAGCTCTGTGTTGCTTAAGATTGAATTTCTCTGATGGAAAATAACGCCAAGCCTGAAGCATAGTCACAAAACAGTCTGCCTGGAGTAGTGACAAAAAGTTTTCCCTCTGGTTGTGAGTCATTGAAGGAATCTGAGGCAGTCAAGAATTAATAACTTCTGGCTTTTGAGTCACAGTAACAGTTAGAAACAGGACTACTAATTTCAGCCATTAGAGCCTCCTTCGGGGTCAGTACAAAATGGAAGCATTTGGGTTGTTTTCAAGCTGTTTCTATTCCCTCTTTTCTTTTAGATGAGTCTCTCCGCGTGTGTGTCCACCCTGGGCCCAGCTGCTGCACCAGTAAGATGGAGGACAGCTACATGGCGGCTGTTCGCAGCGAGACGCAGCAGAAGATGCGATCGTACAGCTTCGAGCTGAAGTACCTGATCGCTGGACACACCAAGGCCTACCAAGGTGAGGCAGGGGGGGGGGGGTGGATAGAGAATACACATATCACTGCATGTGCTGTACAGTTGAAGAGAAAACAGTATTGTGAAATTGAAAAACACGGTCTGTTGCATGATGAAGGCGTGGCAAAAGAGCAAATTATGAATGGAGGCAGACATGTTTTTTTTTATTCCTCACTCAACTGTATTTTTCTTGAATTTGAATCCTCAAAGTGGGTCAATTGTCTCTTTTGTATGAGCACACATAGGAAAGATTCTTTGGTTGCTTTTTTGTTTCTATCACTTGAATTAAACATTTCATTTTGGACTGTTGGTTAAACTAAACAAGTAATAATAAAGACACCACCACACAATGGGAATTAACACATTTGTTTTACACTTTCATTGCCAGAATATCAGGAAAAAAAATATAGGCCTAGAAAAGTATTTTAATTTATATCGATATTAGAAGTGCTCTTGATTAATACATTTTTAATTTAGCAGTAATAAGCTCTGTGGATGCTTGCAGAATGTAAATCAATGTGACAGCTGTGGTGATTTTGGTGTTTTAACAGATATGTCAAGTGCCTGTAGCCCCCCTGCCATTCTCACTTTGTGTGTTCATCATGAAATTGCTAGTTTGTGTCAGGGTGGTGGTGTGGGGCCAGTTTATTTTGTGAGGCGCCACAGCGGCTAGCCAAACAAACAACTGATGTTCGATTGAGTCTTTGAGAGAGCAAACTCTCAGAGGGAACAGCGGAAAACTTTGTTACAACTCTGCGCTCCCTTTCCCTGTCCGTCTGTCTCTGTCGCTGCCATAATCAGGTTTTGTTCTTGACCAATGAGAGAGCAAGGGACGGAGAATGTTTACATTCAGTACGTATCCGCAGCAAAGTGTTGTTGCTGTGGGCAACAGCCGGTCCCTAACGGGTTGCTCTGAATAGGAGGAAGAATACTCTGCTTGTCCACTAGTCTCTCAACGCTATTCACCGTTGACACACACACACACACACACACACACACACACACACACACACACACACACACACACACACACACACACACACACACACACACACACACACACACACACACACACACACACACACACACACACACACACACACACACACACACACACACACACACACACACACACACACACACACACACACACACACACACACACACACACACACACACACAGACAGACTGTGTGTGTGTGTGTGTGTGTGTGTGTGTGTGTGTGTGTGTGTGATGGAATGAGCCTGTGTGTGTTTGCATGAATGTGTGTGTGTGTGTCGTGTAGAGATTATGAGATGGACAGAGTTGATGAAACCCAGCAGACAGACACCTCTGTTTTTTCTGTCTCCCTATCTCCCACTCTCTCCTCCCCTGCTACATCTGAATGCACTCAGGCTCCGTTTCAGCTGCTATTTATGCCCAGCGGATGACTGAAGCATCCATGGGTAAAATTAATGCAAAACACCCAACCACAAAGAAGGGCTCAACAAGGCCAGAACTGCAGCAAGTGAGATGAGGCACGTTTAGAATGAGCTGCATTTACTTGCGATTTAGACTATAACATTCACACAAATCACACAAAAAACAGATTTTCTAATTGACCCAAGTGATGTTTTATTTGCTTGTGATCTGTGATAGATATCTATCTAAATCAAATAGAAGTAAATGGTATTTAAAACACGAAAACAAATGAATAATTTTGTTTAGGGCACATCAAGGTGAGAAGAACTTTATAAATGTAGTTGGGCAAAACATACACTATTTTTTTCTTTTAGGTAGAACATAAAAATAATTGCTGGTATTTCAGTGTAAGCTATTTTCATATATCTTTGAAAGAAAGTTAAGCATTGAATCACACAACCTGCACAAATATATATGAGATATGCTTTTTTGTGTTTTGGGTGAACGAACACCACGATTGGAATTACTTTTGCACGACAGCAGTTTTTTAACAGCTGAGCTCAATCTCAAAGGATCCCGGTGATTAAAAGCCGCTAGAGAAACAGAGACATGCCCAGAGCGCTTGAAGTCAGGCTCTTTTTACTCCCCGAGGATTACTTAAGTGTGTGTATGTGTGTGTAAATATGTGTCTGCATGCTTGCGTGTGTTTCTCCTGGCGCTGTAAGACCCCTCGTGCCCTCTCCACCACGGTGCAGCTGTCATCCAATCACAAGGGGTAAAGAGCTAATCACATGACCCCAGAATAGTCTTTGCTGTGTCACTTGATGCCGACTGTATGTGTGTTGCTATTGCCATGACATGGGTATGCAAACACATAAAAGTGAGGTGTTCTCACTCAGTCACTGCTGCTCTAACCCCCCCATCCAACAAGTGACATCGATGTCAGTTCATTAATCTATTTTGGTGAATTTGCATATAGCTCTGGGATAGTTATAATAACTTATTTGAATAATTCCCTAATAAATTGCCATGACATGGGTCACTTGGAGGGTAGCAGCTGTGATAGTGAAAACGGTTAAGACACACACACACACACACACACACACACACACACACACACACACACACACACACACACACACACACACACACACACACACACACACACACACACACGCACGCACGCACGCACGCACGCACACACACACACACACACACACACACACACACACACACACACACACACACACACACACACACACACACACACACACACACACACACACACACACGCACACGCACACAAACACACAGTGAAAGTCACAGACACCTTTCTCTTACTGTTACTCCCAGTTTGTGTGTTTATGTGTGAGTGTGTGTGTGTGTGTGTGTGTGTGTGTGCGTGTGTGTGTCAGGATGCCATCATATTGACATCAGCCTTTTCACTTGGAAAGTTTTAAACATACACACACACACACACACACACACACACACACACACACACACACACACACACACACACACACACACACACACACACACACACACACACACACACACACACACACACACACACACACACACACACACACACACACACACACACACACACACACACACACACACACACACACACACACACACACACACACACACATGCTCTCCACTTTATTAGCCACCGTACAGAGGAAATACAGTGGATCCTGAGATTGGGGCCCCTCATTATCACCTGTCTATAGATAACAGGGAAGTGAAAAGGAGCTCAGGGATGAATTAGGTTGAGGGCTATTTTGGCTCCCATGAAGCAGGATAATGTCAGACCAAGGTTAGTGGAATAGACACTCTGTAACAATGAAAAATTATATATAGACATATATGGAAATTTGATAAATGGCCATATGAAAATACAGTATATAACAACGTCTATCGGGAATTGTTGTTTCTTACATTACATATTACCGAAAAAAGGGTTTCTTAAAGATAATAGCTTTTAATTCTTGTGGGTTGCTCCATTTGATTTCCAGTTTTGTAAAATGCACTTATGGCACTTGACATTTTTATTTTGTGTGTTTATTAATTACAATGCATAAAGTATTTCATAACTGCATCAAATAACCTTTGTTATTGGAAGGGGTTGAAGGTTCTAGTTTCTTATTCTTTAAGGTTTTAGTTCTACCGTATTTATTTCTAACCAAATGAATGTGAACAGTAGCAGATCATACATTTTTCTTAAGCCACAAATGTGGCTTGTTTGTCAGGAAGGCAATTTTGGTCAGCAACCACTTTTTTCCCGACTGAAAACTATAGGTTACTTACATAACCCCAGCCCTCAGAGTAACATGAAGTGAGATGTCTCACTATGGGATGCACCTCATCGCGGAGCAAACAGAAGCATCAATCTCATTACGCCAATCCTGATTGGCTGGTGATCTTGACGTCAGCGTCAGGGAATCCACCCCCTATAAGTAACTTGCGCCACGACGCATGCGTCATTCAAAATAAGCACCTCTTCTCGCTTCACCATAGCAAGGAGGGCCGTCTGGTGAGACATCTCACTTCATGTTACTCTGAGAACTGGGGTTACGTAAGTAACCTATAGTTCTCATTCATAACACTCCGTTCGATGTCTCACTATGGGAAATTGTAGCTCCCGTATTGCCAGACGAGCTTATCTCGAAAATCACCAAACCAACCAGAACTTTAACAGGTAGAGCTCTGACTCAACTAGGTGCCCAGCACTGCTTGAGTCACACTGGGAGTAGAACGTCCAGACTGTTAAGAGGCGGACAAAAGTGAGCGGCGAGGACCAGCTCGCCTCTTGCACCAATGTCTTGGATGGGAGACATCCTGGACAGAGCCCAGGATGCAGCCAGACCCTGAGTCAAAAGAGCTCGCGGACCCGAGGGTGCCTGCAAACTCTGACTCGTATGGGCCCAAAAGCAGTTGCTTCCACAAACCAGTGGGAGAGCCGTTGCTTAGTAACAGGCTTGCCCTTATAAGGGTTAGCCCAGGACACAAGGGGTTTGGTCATTATGACGAAGCACCCCTGATCTGTCCCTGTACGTGCGCAAAGCACGGGCTGGACACGGCAAATCCGGCCACTGTTCCCCGGAGCAATACAGTGGCGGGGAGGATGTCTCAATGTCAAATGTGGTACCGGAACCAACCGCCTTAAGATAAAGGCAGGGTTGGGCTTCAACCACACTCTGTTTGCCCTGGGGCGAACCGAGTGCCTGAAGACTGTACAGATAGCGCATGAGTGCCACTGGCTCGCTTGGCAGCTGCCAGGGTCAGCTTCATGTCACACTGTATTCAGATTGTACCACTCACGGGCCAGGCTCATAGAGCCAAGCGCTCTGGGTGTGGGTGAAAGATCACCCCGCCCGCTTGGGACAGTATGTCCCTGCATAGTGGGAGCTGCCATGGCTGCCCGCACAGCAGCTGATATATCTCCGCTAGCCAGTACATAGCTGACCGGTGCGGAGCTATCAGAATAAGTGTGTGGCGTTGCTCTCTCACTCTGGCCAGAGTTGGAGGTATCAGAGCCAGGGGTGGGAACGCGTACAGAAGGCCCGGGGGCCAATTGTGCGCGAGTGCATCCACGCCTAACGGTGCATCCACGCCTAACGGTGCATTTTCTTTTCACGCATCGAAAAGAACAGCTGACACTGAGCGTTGTCTTTTGATGCGAACAGATCCACCGCGGCTCTGCTGTAACGCACCCACAGCTGGCTCACAATCCTTGGATGTAGAGTCCAGTCTGCATAGAGTGGTGCACCTCTGGACAGTAGATCTGCCCCGAGGTTCATCACTCCCGGTACGTGCGTCGCCCTCAGAGAGAGGAGACGTCTACCGCTCCATAGGATAAGTTTGTGCCCCAGTGTGTGTAACTGGAGAGAACGCAAACCCCCTTGGCGGTTAATATACGATATTGTGGTCGTATTGTCTGTCCTCACGAGGACGTGATGTCCCCTGAGGAAAGTCAGAAAGCGTTTTAGGGTGAGAAACACCGCTAAAAGCTCCAGGTAATTTATGTGCGCCCGCTGGAGGTCTCTGCTCCAGAGACCCCTCACCGGGCGACCTTCATAAATACCTCCCCAACCTGTCAGACATGCGTCCGTGGTGACCACTTTCCGTGAAAGGACAGCACCCATAGGCACACCTCGTACTAGAAAAGTCGGGTGCAGCCAGTGACGCAGTGCCCTTACGCATTTCACAGTAACCATCACTCTAGTTTAGTTTTAGGGCGGCCACCCAGCGCTGAAACTCCCTCATGTGTAAGCCTCCCAGTCGTACCACCAGGATGGCTGACGCCATGAGCCCCAGCAATCGCAAGAATGATCTGAAGAGAACATGTTAGCGCAGCTGGAAAAGAGCGAGACAAGCTCTGAAAGCTTTCACTCTTTCCGCTGACAAGCGAGCTGAAAAGGGCACCGAGTTGAGGCGTAAACCCAGGAAGAGTATAGTCTGCGCGGGGCACAACATGCTCTTCTCTGTGTTTATTATGAAACCCAGGTTGAGCAGGTGCTTTACGAGGACATTTGTCTGCGTAACAGCCTCCTGCTCCGACTGTGCGAGAAGCAGCCAGTCGTCCAGGTAGGTCGCCAGGCGAATACCCTGTTGTCTTAACGGGGCTATCGCGGCTTCCGTACATCGTACAAACACCCTTGGACTGAGAGACAGACCGAAGGGGGGTACTCTGTATTCGTAACAGATCCCCTGGAATGCGAATCTCAGATATTTCCTGTGTGGGTAATATACTGGGATGTGAAAATACGCATCTTTCAGGTCGACTGATGTAAACCAGTCGTTTTGTCGCACGAGCCGCAGCAGAGATGTGTGAGTGAGCATTCTGAACTTATATCTTTTTAGATATTTGTTCAGAGCCCTCAAATCAAGTATTGGCCGAATTCCGTTCCCTCCCCGTTAGGGAACGAGGGAGTACTTGGAATAGAAGCCGCCCTGACTCTGCTCGGCGGGTAATATATAGCCCTCTTTTCTAGGAGTGAGAGAATCTCTCTCTCCAGAATATGGGCTGACTCTCCTCGGGCCTGCGAATGCAGAATGCCCGAGAAGCGAGGGGGGATGACGGTGACTTGGAGTCTGTAGCTCCGTGTAACTGTCTTGAGAAACCCAAGCAGATGTCGTGAGTATCTCCCGCTGTATGCTCCTTAGAGCCAGCTGAGATGTCACGTCTCTTCCCCTTTGAGTCTCTATTTGTTGTGTTATGGGGCCCTCCGGTGTCTGAGCACTGTGGTGCCCCATTTCGACAATCCCCACCGACACAGCGCATGCGTGTGGCGGTGGTGCCCTTACGGCTCCAGCCGGCACTGCGCATGCGCGTGACGGTGGTGCCTTCACAGACCCGTCAATTGTCCGCCCTTTGAGAGAGGCCGTAGCTGCTCTCAGAAGGGGAACAGTTGACGGACTGTTTATTGTTTTTCTTTTCATTTTTTCGAGCTGCGCCCTTGGCTCGAAGCCTGGATGCGTGAGCGGAAAAATGTTTATGACAGAAAAATCAATAAGTGTGTGACATGTGTTATGCAGACTTGAGGATGGTGTTGAGGCATCTCTCGAGGCGGCGGGAACATATTTAGAGCTGGGGAACCGTAGACTTCCAGCTCTGTCACAGAGGGGATAAGGAGGGGCTGTCACGCCGCTCGCTTCTTCTTCCTCGACTGCTGGCCGAAATTCTGGGTTGGCTGCGCCTGGGCTGCAGCCGGAACCGGAGATTTTCTAGGCCAGCTCGCCCTCGTCCCCTGCCTGGGCTGGGGACTCAGGGCGGACTGCGACCTCTGCGTTTTCGGTATTTTGAACCGAGCAGGGTTCGGGGCAGCTTGGACGAAGGGCTGCCGCGGTTAGCAGTGAGGAAACATTCAGAGCCCTGGCGGACAACGCTGCGGCTCTGTAGGACCGTTCAGTCATGGTCGACTGGAAACGTTCCACCTTCGCTGGCAGCGTGGGGTTCCTGCTTGGTGACGGGCCCATCCTCGGTAGGAGGTGGGCTGCCACCAGCAGTTCCATCGGCAGTATGCGGAGCAGGCCGAGCCTCCGCGGGCGAGACCATGGTGAGGTCTCGCCGGGAGCTCCCGCCTGGTGAGGCGTGGGGCTCCGTTCCCGCGTCTCTTGCCGCCACCGGGTCCTGGCCTGACACGGCATGAGATCCCGGTTCCGCAGCTGCCGCTGTTAGTGAGCCCCAGACCGACACAGTGAGGGGCTCAGTCTCTGCGGCGGATGCCCCCGTGTCTTGATTGCCAAACGGCAAATCAGTGGACATGAGGGAGTCCTGTTCCAACAAGCTAGCTTGGTGTGCTAGCCGTCGGTGGAGGCTCTTTCGGGTGAAACGGGCACAATGCCCGCACAAGCCGGGGTTGTAGATAGCTTTCTGGGCGTGTTCCAGCCCGTGTTTGAATGACGCATGCATCGCGGAGCAAGCTACTTATAGGGGGTGATTTCCCCTGACGCTGACGTCAAGATCACCAGCCAATCAGGATTGGCGTAATGAGATTGATGCTTCTGTTTGCTCCGCGATGAGGCGCATCCCATAGTGAGACATCGAACGGAGTGTTATGAATGAGAACGTGCAAACCAAATTTTATCTAGGATTTTTAATCTAAGATCCTCGTTAGGTTCATCCTTAACTCCAGTTGATTTAAATTTAACATCACCCAAAAAAAAGGTTAATCATTAAACTGACAAGAAAGGTGCAAACTTTTCTAACTTTTCTTTCAGTTATTGTATATTCATGACTTCATCATCCAGGTGTTTCACTAGTGTGCATGGTAAAATAAAATGCATATTTGTTTCACTCCCTTTCTCTCTATGTATTTTATCTTTTTCCAGAGACCTTTGAGTCCCTCGTGTCCTTCACATCCAACCTGACCAGCACTCTGTTCGACAGCGCTTACTCTGCTCTGGCGTCCGACTGTCGCCCCATTGTGTTTCAGCTGTTCAGCGACATCAACCGACACCTTTCTGGGGACTCATCCTCATTGGACACCGCTGTGCGTCGGTTCTACAATGATCTTTTCCCATTGGTCTACCGTCGCCTGCTGAACCCTGGGATCGGCCACATGTCACCCAAGTCCCATTCCACCCCCTCCACCAATCAGGATGACTGTCTGCGGATGACGCGGCAGGATGTCAGCCCGTTCGGACCCCACCCTCGCCTCCTGGTCAGCGGCCTGTCCCGTGCGCTGGGGGCGGGCCGGGCACTGAGCCGACTGCTGAGACTGGCCGGAGAGGTTGTCAACGCAACCGAGAAGTTGACTTTATCCAGAGAATGTGGGCGGGGCTTAGTGAGGATGCACTACTGCTCCCACTGCAGAGGGATGACTCTGATACGGCCCTGTACCGGACTGTGTGTCAACATCATGAGAGGATGTCTGGTAAGTGTTTGAATGTGGTGTGTGTGTGTGTGTGTGTGTGTGTGTGTGTGTGTGTGTGTGTGTGTGTGTGTGTGTGTGTGTGTGTGTGTGTGTGTGTGTGTTTGTATGCTGGAGGACAATTGAATATAAAATGCGATAATATGGAGCTAGAGGAAGAAAGGAAATTAGCTTACAAACAGACAGTAACACTGGTGCTGTCCAAGGTAAAACAAATACACCTATACCAACATCTATCAATGGTTTTACTGGAAGTTATATGCAATTAAGCCTATTTCCTAAACTGTGGAACTTTTCCTTGCTTTTAACTTGCTCTTAAACCTCCTGCACCTTCCAAAGTACAACATATTTTAGATATATGTTTGCTTCTTTAAGTTAATTGTAATGCAATTCCAGATTCAGTGGTTAGTAAATGCTCATCATCTATTTTGTTAAGTATTTTTATTTCATAATAGTGTACAATAACATGCACAATTTGTATATTTTAGTGTCACAGTACACTCTCTATATTCCCCACTCCCTCCCTCCTCTACCCGCACATGCCCATATAGGCAAATCCAAACAAAAAATGTTTAGTAACAATTAAGATAATTTACATGTAAATGCTCATCTGAAGTTATTATTCTAGATAATTAGTGTGCATAATGTAGCAGCCTCTGGATAGTAAAACAAAACCTTTCTTAGTAATGCTCCCATGTCTCACATTTCTGAATCACTCATTCACAGCATTTTATAAATCAATAAATCATTTCCTCATTAAGTTTTAGACAAATGCCAAGAGCATTACCAAGAGAACTGGCAGTGTCTTCTGTTTATCTTACTTGGCTGATTTTGAGTTTTGCTGGACAGCTTTAACAGCGCCCACAATAGACAGACTTGGAAGATGGCGCTGTCCATCCCGCATGAGAGTTTTCTTGGAAGCAAAGAAAGCGTGGTGGTAAAACAACTTCCCATCATGTTTATCCTCTTCAGTGAAGACAGGGAAAGGCAGACGGAGAAGTAGGAACAGCCTCGCCGTGACAGAAGGCATCTCGGCTTATGACTGCATGTCATCTTGATCATTGGCCTATTTCCTTCTCTCTAATTGTTTTTCTTATTATAGCAAAGTGTCACAATCTGTGACTTGTATATTGATTTTCTGAGCATCATATACAGAACTTTTAAGCCAATTTACCAAACTAAACTTGTTCTCTAACTCCTTGTCTCTTTCCACATTTGCCACCTCTATTTTCCCTTTATCCTCCCCCTCTCTTCACTATTATCATATCTCCTCTTTCCTTGTCCTTTCATTTCTATTCTAGGTGGGGGTATCAGAGCTTGGCGCCCCCTGGGGGAGTTTGGTGGTGTTGCTCCAACGGTTAGCTGCCATGTTAGCAACAAGCAGCAACCACAACAGCATGGAGTTAGCGCTGTTAGCAGTCCGAAATCATGTGAACGATGCTATACTGCACGCTCAGCTGCACGGGCCGCGCGTCACAGCCACAGTAAGCAAGGGGAGGCTGGGATGGGGAGAGGTAATATGTCCAACTGTGTTAACTTACACTTGTTACATAAACACCTTTTGAACTCTGGATATTGATGGAAGTCCATTGGAAAAGGTTTGAATGCTAAAGAAATTGTGCCCCAAAAAATACCCCTGTAAATTACAATTAAAAATAATGAGAAACAGATTGCTAAAACATCCTTACTCATATATTCCAATAATATAGTCATTTGAATTTTGGACAGAGAGGGAGGAAGGTTTTTCTTTCAGCCTGGCAGTTGGGTCTCTTTACAAAAGCCTTATACCTCGATGTGCTAAAAACAGCCTAATTCCTCAGAGAATCTGGGGTTCCCCTCAGCCTGTGTGTGTGCGTTTGTGTATGTGAGTGTGAATACAGATCCAGTGCCAGACAAAGGCTCTGGTTGGCGGGACAACCAATACCCAGAATGCAGCTTGGTTCTGAGTGATGAGAAAGTTTCTGTGGCTAATCTCTGGACAAACAGACGACACACAAACACATGCATGTATGCACACTCTGTTGGAGGAGGAAATAGAGTAGCCATCCAACTTTGAGAGAACATTGTGGACTTAGTAGAGTAGATTCCTGAGAGGTAAACAAACATACACAGGCATAATCACACTGCTAATTGTGGCTAATACGAAAATACCACTTAATTGAATATTTGATCAAGCTTCTTATTAATTCGACACTTCATTAAAGGGAAACCCCTAAACCTTTAACGATGTTTGTGCAGCATCTAAAGTTGAGAGAGGAATACCTAGACAGCAGTAATTTCTGTAAAGAAGTAAAAACACAGTTGATAACATTGCATTTTATCGGCCTCTGTAATACATTATGTGTTGTGCTCTACTTTGTTTTTTAAGGTACATTTGTCAATTATATGCTACTGGATTAGGCATTACCAACAAGGGTTACTTTAACAATATCCAGAGGATTAGATGGGAAGATTGTGGGGTGCCGCTACTGTGAAATAAAATGTGTGAATTAGTCAAATATATATAGAATAATTGATGATTTTTCGTCACAATGACTAAACTACAAAATTATTACCAGAGCCAGTTGTACACCCTAACACTTTATTCTGCATTTTTTTTTTTTAATATATTGTTATTTTTCAGTTATAAAATAAACAGACAGTGCTCCAGATAACAGAACATACAACAAAACATGTAACAACAAACAACTAAACAAAATATAATGGGGGGGGGGGGGGGGGATTCAAGGATGACTTCCTAAGACAGCTGATTGTGACATACACAGGACATTACATACACAATACATTATACATTACACAGGAAATGCCATATTGACAGGGTCAGATAGGAGAGCTCCGGACAGTGAACCGCAATCCTCCTGTCTCCCCTCAAAATCCCCCAGCAGAGAAGCTGCACGCTCCATATTCAGTAGGTCCAGATATTCCCTCAGCCATGAGTCCCTAGTAAAGCAGGCTGGTTTGCGTTCCTTCCAGTTTAGTAGGATGAGTCTTTTTGTGGCTAAACAGCCTAATGTCCAGAGCCGATAGGCAGTCCTTGCAACATCGCCATCTGGCTTGAGACCCAGTAGGCATGCAATGGGACATGTAGGGATATTACTTCTGACCAAAGTTTTGTTACCGCTGGGTATTCCCAGAGTAGGTGCAACAATGTACCTCGCTTGCCACATTCATGCCAGCATACGTCTTTATTGTGTGTTTATTGTCCATCTTGGATTTTGTAACAGGGGTGATGTATGCTCTATTGAGAATTTTGAACTGTATGATCCTGAATCTTACACATTGAGAAGAGAACATAGCTGACCTCCAAATGGAGTTCCATTGCAAAGCAGACAGAGAGATATTCAAGGCATGCTCCCAGGACAGTTGGACAGGAGAATAGGTATTCGGGGCAGCCCTAGATAATAATTTATAAATATTAGAGACCACACCTGATGATATGATTTCTTTCTTGAGGCGCTGGTCCTCTTCCATACATGAAGCAGGCATGGCTCCCTCCTTACATTTTGTACTAATAATAGATGCTAGTTGTGCATATGATAGAAAAGATGAGTCTGAAAGACCATACTGATTTTTGAGTTGTTGAAATGGAAGGGTTTAGTCTCGATATATCTGTCCAATTGTAGTAATACCAGCCTTCTGCCAGATATTATTACTTAAGGTTCCTCCTCCTGCAGAAAGACAGGGGTTACTCCAAATAGGGCAAGATGGTAAAGAGAGCCCCTCTATGTTGAGTCTCCTGTGCAGTTGCTTTACAATAGAGCATGAAAAGCGGATGATGGTATTATCCATTGAGGGTGGTGGTCTTGGGCAGTACCACATTGATGCCAGAGATATGTTTTGGTTTACAGACATGATGGATTGCTCCAGCCATTGCCAACTGCCTACCGGAGAGGCACTTTTGTACACTCATGATAATGGATACTTTGCGTTGAAGGACAGATAATACTGGAAATCATCCGGGACTCCCAAACCTCCCATTGATCTTGGAAAGATCAACTTATTATGTGCGATTCTGGGTTTTTTATTATTCCAAAGGAACTGAGTGAATAGGGATTTGATATCTTTAAACCATTTTAGTGGGAATTCAAGAGGGATAGAGGAGATAATATGAGAAAGCCTTGGGAGAACATTCATTTTCAAGGTTTCTGCTCTGCCCCATAGAGAGATGGTATGGCCATCCATCTGTTAATGTCCTCCTTAATGGACTGGAAAATAGCAGGGCTGTTAAGGCTAAATATTTTAGAGATAGTAGAGACGATGTTAATTCCCAAATACCTCATTCCATTTGTTTGCCAAATAAAGGGGGTGTTCATTAGGTTGTGCTTATATGTATATGAGTTAAGTGGGATTGCTTCACTCTTGTTCCAATGTATCTTATATCCAAGCTGCCAAATAAATGTATCATATCAAGATCTGCGGGTATAGAGAGTGCTGGCTTGCTCAAAGTAAGAAGTATATCGTCAGCGTACATATTTAATTAATCGTGTCCATGAATGTTCATACCATATATGTCACCATTAGAGCGAATTGCACAGGCTAATACACATTGATTGATTGATGGTTCTAGAGCCATAATAAAAAGTAGGGGACTAACTGGACACCATTGCCTCACGCCAAGGTGTAAGGGGAAAGGTTTTGAGATTAATCCATTAGTTCTAACCAGTGTTGTGCTAGTTACTGAAAACCAGTAACTAGTTACCATTACTAATTACTTCATTTCAAAAGTAACTCAGTTACTTTACTGATTACTTACACCAAAAAGTAATGCGTTACTGTGAAAAGTAACTTAAAAAAAGGGCCCCCATTAATGCCGGTATAGCCTTCATTTCAGTACTGTTATTGCATTGGAGAATAATACAATCTGTTGATCAACTTGACATGCATTATATGCAATCTGGATTGCATTGATATTAGCTGGCTTTCCATTTTTGTATATTCTTTCTCCAGGTAGTTGGAAAAAGTTTTCCGTCCCATATGCCGTGTGCCGCCCGGACATGCTATCATGCTAACTAGCTCCCTGAAAGCGGGTGACTCCACTGTAGCAATAGCCTGCATGTGTTCTACAACATACCATGCAATGGCTTTATCGACTTTTCCCTGGCTAGCAGTCCCTTGGTTAAAATCCAGCCGCAGTTGCTTAGGTGCAGGTGGAGGTGGAGTGGCGTCGGCTGAGTCTCTGTGGTCTTAGCTACTAGCTTCGTCCCAGCATGTTGTTTTTGCAGATGTTTTAAGAGATTTGAATTACTGGTTTGGGCAGTAGATAGGATCTTTGACCCGCCAAGAGACAACTTACATTTAACTAAAACGTTCTTTTCTTTGTGCTCGACAAAAGTGAAATAGTGAGAATATCTCCAGGTGGAGAAACTAGACTTGAGCTCCGCCGCCATGATAGTCTTGTTAGTAAACAACACAAACACGCCCACAGCCCGTCTCCGCATGTGACACAGGAAGTATCTAAGTACATTTACTCAAGTACTGTACTTAAGTACAGTTCTCATCTCTGTTCGCCTGGCTGTTGACTATATAAAAAAACTAACGCAGTAACGGAGTAACGCACCATGTAGTAACGGTAACTGAGTTACTGAATTTAAAAAGTAATGCGTTAGAGTACTAGTTACTGCCAAAAATAACGGCGTTACAGTAACACGTTACAGTAACACGTTACTTTGTAACGCGTTAGTCCCAACACTGGTTCTAACAGAAGAGAAGGGAGCGCTATACAAAGCCTTTACCCAGCTAATCAACTTGGGCCCAAAGCCACATTTTTTGAGCGTGTAAAATAGATATGCCCATTCTATTTGGTCAAAAGCTTTCTCAGCATCTAGTGATGCTGCAATCATTGGCAAATTGCTGGAGCTTGCTTCTAGGATAATCTGAAAAACCCTCCTCATGTTATTTGAGGGCTGGCGGCCTGGAATGAAACCTACTTGGTCTAGATCAGGCGTCCTCAAAGTCCGGACTCCGGTCCGGAACCGGATCGAACCACAACTGTCTCTGGACTCTCAGCTAATTATACTTTTCATATGTATTATCTGTATTATCTGTGTTATCTGCGAGACATCGCCACAACGCAAAGAGTCAAAATTCTCCGCTATGTCCACTGCAAACAGCGCTCTGCATGTACGACTGTTCTATTTTGTATATGGCTTCGCCCTCTCAGGCTATCGCTATTGGGTTATCCCCCTGCGCACCAGCGCAGCACTGAAACACTTGTAGTCCACGCCCACCCGCTAGGTGGGCCCCACCCTCGGGCCTCCTTCCGGTATAAATAGGAAGGGGGCCCGGCAATCTGCTCCCTCTTTTCTTCAGCAACCAGCACAGTACTAAAGCACAGGAAAAGTCATGAGCAACAACTGTGTCCGTGATTGTCCCTCGTGTAAGGCGGGGTACATCATGAGCTATGACTTACACGCGATATGTGAATCCTGCCTGGGGCCAGAGCACGCGGACGCGGCTCTCAGCCAGCAGGTCGCTTGTTCGCATTGTGCCCATCTCCCGTCAGCCGACAGGAAGCGAAGAGCGGACGCTCTAGCTCAGGGGTACTCAAATACAAATCTTAAAGGTCCAAAATAAATGTTTCAATAAGACAAAGGTCCGTTTATTACGGTCATTCAAACTTTTAAACAATTGCAACAAGATTCTTAACACGAGGTTGCAAAAACAAAAATAATCTGTTTGCAGCAGTTTTCATTGTTATTGTGTCTGTGCTTGACCCCTCAGAGTCGCAGTGTAAGAGCTGCACAGTTATGAATAAAGGCAGCTGCACCCTCTTTCGTTCAGCATTCCCATTATTGCTTTATAAATGTCTTGCCCCCTTGTGTCCACTGAGGTTCGTCAGGCCCAACACACCTTCAACAAACTCCCCCTTTGCCTCATCATAAAAACTCACAAACACTAGCAACTGAGCATTGTCAGTGGTGTCAGTGGACTCATCCACAGCTAAGGAAATGCACTGTGCATTTTTTATTCCATCACAAAGCTGATTAATCAATCACCAGCCAGTATTTATGTTCTTCTAGTTGCTGTGGAATCTGAGAGGGGGATTTGCTTGATTTTACCTGTTATTTCCTCTTTTTGTTTGCCTTCAACATGGTCTCCATCACTTCAGTCATGCATTTTTTTATAATTCAGTTATTATCCAGTGGAATGTCCTTACCTACTGGCCTAGTTAAATCAAAGTGGTTACTTTTTTTTGGCTGGGCAGTGTAGTTTTACACACCGTCTTATTTGACTTTCTCAGGACTTAAAACTGTTTTTTGGGGGCAGACCCCCTCAAAGAAAAAAATATATTTACACACGTAAGGTCATCATCTTAAGAGTTTTGTATGCTCATCCGTTATCTTGTGCTGCATTCACTTGCACTCGGACATTAGAGACTTTCTCTCATAAATGTCCGATGAGCCACAACTTTTCTTTCAAAACAAAGATGCCAACTGGGGTGGCAGCTGGGGTGTCAAGGCCTATTTTTAGGGTGTCAGTTGCCACCCCGGTAGGTGAAACTAGGCTACTAGCTACAGTACAGATGGAACTTGAGCTGTTAACTCTCGCTCTGACTCAGACAGGTTGAAAGAGACACACACATTTTTCCCACCCGCATTCCGCGAAGACCCGCCCTACTGTGCCTCTGATTCGCAGATTGTTTGGGGGGAAAAAACGCTGACGGGATGCTGAATGTGATTGGACCAATGCGTTGACAGACACACACAGACAGTGGAACAGGACATACAGAGCGCTGTTTGCAGTCGTTGCGTTGTGGCGATGTCTCGCAGATAACACAGATAATACATATGCAAAGTATAATTTGCTCAGAGTCCAGAGACAGTTGTGGTTCGGTCCGGATCCGGACCGGAGTCCGGACTTTGAGGATGCCTGCTCTAGCTGCTGTGGCTGAGGAGGACGATTGGCCCGTCCAGAACAGGGACGACAGCCAGTTTCTGGAGCCGAGTGCGGGGCAAGAGTCGGACGACTCCTACCCCGTCTCCCTCCATGGCTCGCCATGCGGCTCTCCCCTCCCCCCCGGACGGGGGAGACGGGGTCCGAGCGAGGTACGAGTGTGGCGGCCGAGCACGCGGTCCCTTTCTCCGTGGCCACGGCGCTACCGGCGTTGGGTGGCATTATGCTGGAGCTGCCGGAGATCATTGGCAAAGCAGCAGCATGCAAAGGTCTCCCCGTTCCCCTAGGACGGGAAAGGGTGGCTCTGGACGACATGGCCAGAGTTTTTTCCTGGGTTCAGACGGGCAGGAGTGACCCGATCTGGCCGCGCTTCCCCGCCATTAGGAGGTACCAGGAGGGGGCAGCAGCGAACCCGAGGACCCTGAGGGCTCCGGTGGCCACCTTTGTTCCCTTCACTAAGGTGGAGGGATTCACAGAGGAGGGGTTTCCAACCACCCCCGCTCTGGAGCCGAGCTTAACGCCGTTCTTTGGGGTTAGGCAGGCCAACTTGATCACCGGACGGCGCCCTATGTTGGCCTCCCCCAAGGACCAGTATGTCGCCCGCAGGCTGACCGGGCGCACCAATGTGCGTTTCAGGCGTCTGCGGCGGCAAACAACATCGCGTTGCTGGCCAACTCGGTGGTTACGCTGGTGGAGCGGTCCACCACCGTGGCACCAGAGGAGGCGGAGGAGATCGGCAAGGCGGCCAGCACGGCACTCACGCTGTGCACAGCCGTGGCTGTCTCCCAGGCGAGGATCGCAGCATGGATGACGCAAATCCAGCGCCACCTCTGGCTGCAACAGGCGGCTGTTACAGAGCCAGCCAGGAAGGTCTTGCTGGACGCTCCGATCAGCCCGGACGGGCTGTTCGGAGCCCGGACCCCAGTTTCTAGCCATGGTCGAGTCCATGAAGGCGGCAGCGGAGCAGGCGGATGATATCCACCAGCACGTCGGCTGGCTCCAGCCTGCGGCGAAGCCTCAGCGGCACCAGCGGCAGCAGCAGCAGCAGCGGCCAAGCCGGCCACAGCGACAGGCAAAGAGATGCTCACAGCAACCCCAGCCGAGGCGCCAGACTCGTCCGTCGGCGGCGGCAGGGGCACCGTCCCGCGCCTCCGCCCCCCCACCAGCAGAGAGGGGGGGTCAAAAGGGAGTGTACTCCCGTTCGTCGTCTGCTCCACGAGAGCCGCCGAGGAAACAGAGCCGGCCTTGACGGTTTGGGGGTGGAGTGTGAGGAAAATAAAAGAAGCTTATTTCCCAACATGTTGTCTGAGTCATTAGTTTCAAATGTGTTTCACATATCCCCCACTCTGGGTGAACCATGACCTATCGGTTAATAGCCAGCAGGGTTCGTTACTAAAGCCTGCGCATTTTAATCTATCGATTAATAAACTGCAGAGCGCGGTAACTACGCCAGTTTTCTCCAATCTGTTGATTAGTAGGCAGCAGGGTTCGCTGCAGAGGCCTGGTGGTTATGACTTGTCCCCACAGACCTCGCGGCATTCCTCTGTCCGA
Source organism: Pseudochaenichthys georgianus (assembly GCF_902827115.2). NCBI lineage: Eukaryota > Metazoa > Chordata > Actinopteri > Perciformes > Channichthyidae > Pseudochaenichthys > Pseudochaenichthys georgianus. Next base: position 24,627,804 of record NC_047506.1, on the reverse strand, counting down.
GATACGCCACCTACACACGGTCACAATAAGCCCATGAGCGCCGTCAGGGCCGCCCCTGGCCAACTTGGGGCTCCAAGCGACATTGTGAGATGAGGCCCCCCCCCCCCAACCGACAGGAGTGGAAAAAAATGTTTTGGAAACAAAGTAGGCTACTTTGCAAATATAATTCCTGTTTATTATTATTATCAACACAGTTACTTTTATATACAGTGAGGTAAATGGTAAATGTGCATGTGTGTCGTTCAGTATGCGTTTACAGGTGACTACGTTTGCATTTCCTGTCAAATACTAGCCTCAAAAAGATTAAAATATAATTAATGCAAATAAATTACTCCTACTAATATTAATAATCATAATCAATTCAGTAATATAAATACTATATTATTTTTATTATAATATAGTTGTAATATAGTCAAGATAAAACATACTTATGACATGCTCAAAACTGATATTTCTTAAATCTGTATTCTAGTTCCCTCTGTCAGCAATGTATCAACAACTACACACACATTTCTATCAGTATTTCTCTGTGTTGTGGTTAACATGATGATGACTGTTAGGAGTTAAGGGGAGAGGCTGAGCATCACCATTACATGTGCAAATTGACATAAAAATGAATAAAAGGGGAAAAAATGCTCCATGTTTTTTAGGCTGTACACTTTAACTGTTATGTAAGCCAACTAGACAAACAGTTTATCACTCTTACGGAGCGTCCACACTACAGCTCCAAAAATAGCTTGGAGCTGGGCGTGTCTGGAGCTTGGGGATTTTATTCAAGCGACACGGCCAACAACCAATCACATGAATCTCCCGCTCCCGACATACAAAGCAAAAACCCCCGGGGATTTTATGCGAGCAATATATATATAAACTCCCCAAACAGGCGAAAACCTACCAGTTTCCCCCACTGTCTCTGCCACCTCCCTCCATGCCTGGTTCCTCCGGTTTGTATCCCGGTAGGTGAAGAGGGTCTGGTCATACAAAACCGGGTGATTTGCTACGGCGATAGTTAGTTTCTCCTCCGACTTTTTTTGAAATATAGAAATGAACGGCGGGATATCTCTCCCAGCTTAGACGCGGTTTGATTGGCTAGCGCTTCAGCTGTCAGATTTTGGGAAACGGGATTTGATTGGCTGGCGCTGGCTACTCCGGCGTCCAGGCGACCAGAAGTTGAACAATGTTCAACTTCTGGTCGCCTGGGACGCCTCGCTCTGCTACCCACAATTCAGTTCGGTGAAAAAGCGCGGCTACGTGACGTCACCCCATTGAACAACCCTGTCTCCTAAAAATTACGTTCCCACAGAACTAAACTGCATTCTCAATTACGTTTAGCTAGAAACGTATTTACTCCCACGTTACATGCTGGCTATTGTGTTTCGCAACATGTTCTCTATGGCACGTCTCTACTGGGAATTGTAGTTTTAAAAGACGTTTTTTCCCAAATGTAGAAGTTGACAGTATTAAACTGTGTACAGCCCTGGAGGTTTAGGCGATAGGAAACACATTGGTGTGTACACATTTAAAACATGTAATTACTCAAATGGGTGAAAATCGCTTGTATCCATAATGGGCAGCATTAATATATACCCACACGACAGCTCATTGTTACTTTGTTATTCTACTCCACTACAATTCAGAGGTTAACCTGGTATTTTTACTCCACTACATTTAGTTTAGTTACTTTGCAGATTCTGATTAATGATGTGGAATATAAACAACCCTTAAAGCAGACTTTAGTTACACCTGAATACAATTCAGGGAAGGTGATTGTCAAGTGCCAACAATCAGGAGAGATATTTGATAGTTGGTGCTTGAGAAGACTAAACATTTATCTGCAGATCTTTATAAAGTATATTCATTACTCGTTATTCTCTACTAATAATTAATTAAAAACTGTATAATGGCTATTTTGCATATCCCTTTCAAGATTTCAAGGTTTTCTAAGGTGTATTGATCTTATACACAACTTGGGTCGCAGGTTCCTCAACAGACATCTATCAATATGTGTGTACTGTATACCTCCACCATTAAACTGTCATATTCTGCACATTTCTTATTCTATCTACATACATAAGAGTATAATTAATGTGTATAATATCATTTAAAATAAGTGTTTCAACATAGTTAACATTGCAGGAAAGCAATATTTTAGACGTTAAGTACTTTGTCAGGCTTAATATTCATCTGTAGATAGATACCCCCAGAGCTTTTTTCTTGTTTAAAAGAAGACCTTAACCTAAAGTATTTTTTAATGTGTTAATAAAGGTTAATTCGTTTTTCTGTTTTGCACATCCTCCTATTAATATCTTTGAACATCCAGCACTAAACTGTTTTATTGTAGAGATCACTTAGTATCTTCTTGACTTTTTATATTCTATATTTCTATCATTGACCTTCTACTTTCCCCCTATGAAAGTATGTACTCTTAATATTGTTTTGATCAAATAAGATTATTCAACAAAAATAATTCAATAACATGCTTTAACCACTAGGCGGTGCACACAAGGTACACACAGCATACTAATAATAACTTTGTATTATTAGTGTAGACACTTATGTATAACATCTGAAGATGTGTAATTTTATTCATGTTTTTACATAATTTTACAGGATATTGCTATACTATTTCTCTTGTTTTACTTCTTCACATTAATATCTGATTTGTAAAACATCACAGACAGAAAGGCATAGGCTATCCTTCATTTAATAGTAAGCTATTGAAATTGTGATTCCATAGATGTGTCTCCCATCACCCAAATCCCCTGACTATTCTCTCAACTCAGTATTTAGATTCTTATATTCAAAGAAAATCAGTAATATCTTTAAAAACTACAAGTCCTTTTTTATCAGCTGTGCACCGTTATGGTGTAAATATAACCAATATACCAATTGGATCAAATATAAAAGTCAGCCGAATTACTATTGATACTGCAAGGAGACGTATTTTGTGAAAAGAAATTGAAGATGTTGTTTAATTGTTGATATATTTATGATCCACGTCAAGTATTCAGTTTTGGCAGCAGTTCTCCTGTTTGTCTCTCTCTATAAATAAAGAATTACGGCAGATGTGTAATATTTAATGCAGCCGAACCGTGTATTACAATGCCGTTATGTGATGACTTCCAAAGAGAAAAGCAAGCACACTCTGAATTAGGTATTATTTTATTTTTCATTGTCGGATATCATATCTCCATATAATATCAACACCATATCCCATCGTGCATTGCGGCTAAAACATCCAATCAACAAGCTTCAAGCTGAGGATCTTGGGTAATCAGTTTAGTGGGTTTGTGGTGTGTATCGCTCAAAATGTCCCGTCTGTTTCCGGTGACTTTATTTACGGCTAAAAAGCCCAAGATTATAGAATTAAATGAATAAATAAAAACAAGGATAATTGTGTGTTATTGTTGAGTAAATAACAGTGTGTTATTTAGAAAAGAATAATAAATTAGAAGGAAAAGATTTTAAAAAATACAGATTTCAGTATTTTGAGGCTCTGAGCCCCATTTCTTTTCCTCACAGACGGAAAAAAAGTCAGACATTATACGATTTAAAATAAAAACAAATAAATAAAAGATAAAACACTGGCATGTAATTTACGTTAGAATAAATAGAATGGTTTTGAATAATAGATGAGAGTAAATCTACTTCACTTTACAGCCCCGCCCACTTTTGGGGAAACCAGCGCTGTCATTTGAACGGCGATCAAGCCTGAAGTCACAGAGCTCTTCTGTTCTGATACTGTCCTTTCTTCTTAGAGGAAGTACAGAAACACGTAACTCTGGATTTGTTTTAATGTTTGAGGTGCAATAAACGACACAGCAGCTTTTTGGCATGTTAAAACTATTATGTTCTGCCTCGCTCATGAGAGTAACAGCTAGCGAAATTACAGCCTCGCCTACTGATTTTAATTTAACTATATATCGAGCCCGATTGTCGATTTCAAAGGTGTGCTCTAAAATGATATTTATAAATAACGAATTATCATTATTATAAGCAAGACAATAAATGGCAAAGATATGTAGAAAATAAACGTATTTAAGTTACATTCATAACTAACGTAACGTGGAAGAAAATATGCTTCTAGAAGATATGTTGAAAATAAACGTATTTGAGATACGTTCATAACAAACGTAAAGTGGGAGAAAATACGTTTCTAGAAGATATGTAGAAAATAAACGTATTTGAGATACGTTCATAACTAACGTAACGTGGGAGAAAATACGTTTCTAGCTAAACGTAATTGAGAATGCAGTTTAGTTCTGTGGGAACGTAATTTTTAGGAGACAGGGTTGCATTGAAAGTGAATGGGCAGCTTGGAGCAGCTTGGAGCTTTCGACGCTGTCGACGCTGTAGTGTAGACGGGCCGTTACTCCTGTATATTAGCAGATAAAAGACATCACATACTTGAATGAATTGTAAATAAAGAATGCTGGAAATAACTGCATCTCCATTAGCCTATATGCTCTGCAGAGACTGCCTTCTTCATGTCGTGAATTGCAACTGATGTTTTAATATGGCAATTGGCAATTTGACTTATACAACATTCGCAAGTTGTACATTTGACTCATACAATAACCCACCTTCGAGTGATGCTCTAGTTTCTTCATGTGTTGTTTTTTTCCCCTCTTGCTTGCGCCGGACTGAAACTGTCTTTTCACCGACATCTCTTCACCTGCACTAGTGGCCGTATCAAAGCCGTGATTGGTCAGATGTGGATTCATTGCAACGGTGTCGGGTTACAGACGTGCTCCCCTTGTCACCTCTCACTTTCGCGGGGGGTGCACGGAGAACTGAGCGGAGAACTGCACACAGCAGGCTTGTTTGAGACACATTGCGGCTCGCCTCGAAAGTAGACGAGAGTAGCCGATCGCAGCCGGGGGAGGTGTCAAAAAGCTCGCCTGAAGTCGGACAGCTCCGAGTCGGCTTCTTCTTCTTCATCTTCTTCTTCGCATTCTTCTTCTCTCGGTTTTTTGGCGGATTGCAAACAACTTTAAGGTGCATACCGCCACCTCCGGAGTCGGCTTGACTCGGTTTGCATTTATAAAGAATGCACACGTGTTTAATCGTTCATGTCAGATATGTACTAAGTAAATACATTTGTTCCTGCTCAAGATTAGATTCAACTTTATTGGTATTGCACAGATTACAGGTACTGAGAGAACAAAATGCAGTTTAGCTTCTAACCAGGTGCAACAAGTAGTAAAGTGAAAAGTAATGTACACCATCCAGGGCCGGACTGGGACAATAAGTCAGGCCGGGAATTATACACCCAGCCAGGCCACTACCAGTTTTATTTTGTGCCATTTTCCTGGATTTATTTGTCAATTTTTACAGCGTTGCTGCCCGTAGTGATAGCCCTCTAAATCTACTACCCAAAAATAAACATGGACATGGGTTACTATTTAAAAAAATGTGCAAATCTATTTAGGAACCTATGTGAACATATTTTAAGTGGGGGTGGACCTCAAATCCTATACGGGGGTCCGGGGGCATGCCCTCCGGTAAGATTTTTTTTTTTTTAAATGTCGGACTTAAATGCATCAATCTGGTGCATTTTGAGGGGGAAATAAAGAGACTACAGCATGAAACATAACTGTATACATTTAAATAACATCATAACATCATAAAAACATGGCCATAACAATAACATACCATATCCAATATGAAAAAACATTGAAACTTGTTTATTTTATTGTTTTTGGTTCATTTATAGTTGTGAGTGTGTCTGTGCTCCTGAACCAGCCTCACCTGTCTCCCTCCTCTGCCCCTGCTCCTCTTTGAGGCAGCAGCAAAGACTATAGTTTTAGCTCTCAACAAGTTTTAATAGTTTATCTTGCCTTTTTTCACCTAGTTAACGTTTTTTTTTTTTATTATTCATGCATATTTTACTAATCACTCCCCCCTCAAATGGAAATATGTGTTTACATAAATGGTGACCAAACCGTTTGAGACCCACATATATAACTTAGACTAAGTTAACTATCTAACACTCAGAGAGTCCTTTACCTCACCTGAGCTGTAGTTATCAGTCTCTCAGTCTAACTGGAGAGGACTCTCCTCCACCTTGTTGTTGAAAAAGCTCCTTATATCCGTTAGCGCAGCTAGCTAGCACCAGATGCTAACAACAACAATACACGTAACCGGTGCGCGCACTTTATCTCACTCGCTCGCGCCACACATGCACTAACACACACCCTCCCGAGCTTGAATGACACACAGAGACCAATCGAGGGCATTAGTATGATCTGTATGAAAGTGGCCATGTGGGCAGGCCACATCTGCCTCTGTGAGGCAGAGTCAGTCAGACCCACATTTGCGCAGCGTTGCGTTCACAATACAAACATAAAAAAAAAATATCCTCAGGCCAGCAGGCCACTTAGCAGGCCAGGCCATCGGGAAACCTCCCGGTCCTCCCGATGGCCAGTCCGGGCTTGACACCATCTACAGAATAAAATATAGAATGAATTGAATGATGAATAAACAGTGAGGGGTATGAATACACTAGATATCAGCCTGTGAGCAGTATGAACAGTGTGTATGAATATGCTAAGATATATAAAGTATGAAAACGGTAAGCAGTATAGTATAAAATATATAGATATTAATTTCATGATGATTTACGGGCGGTGGTGGCGAAGTCGATAGGGACTTGGCTTGGCAATTGGAAGGTCACCAGTTCAAGTCCCGGCAAGACCAAGTGCTACCGAGGTGTCCCTGAGCAAGGCACCGTTCCCTACACTGCTCCCCGGGCGCTGTTCAAAAATGGCTGCCCACTGCTCCTAACACTAGGATGGGTCAAATGCAGAGAAACAATTTCCCCACGGGGATTAATAAAGTATATCAAAATCCAAAAAAAAAAAAAAAAGTATAAAATATATAGATATTAATTTCATGATGATAAACATTGTGGAACAATGATGAAAAATGGGAATGGATGTGGCGACGTAAAACTGACACAAAACAACAACACACTTTTGCCAGCCAATTGGAGAGTTTCATCAGCAGCACGTGGTAAAAACCACCAATGAGCGCTCAGCTCGAGATACCAGCGAGCCGTTTCCCATCAAGCATTTCGCTTCCGCAGCTCGTGGAGAGCAACTGTGCCAACTCGCCTCGCCTCACTCTCAAGGCTGCGGGCGTCTTTGTCTCGCGAGATTTCAAAGTCTCATGACTAACCATCATGCAACGCACTAGCAAGACGTTGATCGCAACTGCGCAGGTCTTGCTTATCTCAAACAAGCCTAGCAGCTGAGGCCCTCTGGGCGGGGCCCCCAGCGCAAGGTGGGGCCCCATGCAGCCTGCGTGATTGGCCTGTAGGGAGGGGCGGCCCTGAGCGCCGTGGTAACGCCTCATGTGGATGTCACTGCACACACCTCCACTCATCCTCTGAGCGTGTACGCGCCTCATGATGAGAGTCGGAGTGAAATGCAGCGTGTGGAGGCCTCCTCACAGCCCTTTCGCTCTGCGGCGAGGGCTCTGACGTGGCTCGTCGCCATGACGACCACAACACATCTCGAGCATGTGCGCCCGCTCTCATAGGGTCTCTCGGAGTGGCAGCGCATGTGTCTGATGGACAGATGGATGAGCAGGCTGATCAGCAGAGGGTACACCCTGCAGTTCGCCTCCCCCCCCCACAGTTCAACGGGATACAGGAGACACGCCTGTCATCCCGAGAACAGTGTCTTGCGCTCCAAGCAGAGCTACGGGAACTCCTGTTGAAAGAGGCTATTTCCAGGGTTCCCCAAGAGGAAGAAAATCAGGGCCAGCTGCCTCCAATCTGTTGATTAGTAGGCAGCAGGGTTCGCTGCAGAGGCCTGGTGGTGATAACTTTTCGGTTATTAAACCACAGACCTGGCGGCATTCCTCTGTCCGAGATACGCCACCTACACACGGTCACAATAAGCCCATGAGTGCCGTGGTAACGCCTCATGTGGATGTCACTGCACACACCTCCACTCATCCTCTGAGCGTGTACGCGCCTCATGATGAGAGTCGGAGTGAAATGCATCGTGTGGAGGCCTCCTCACAGCCCTTTCGCTCTAGGCCCACCTTGGGTTGCCTCACGGGCAGCGGCGGCGAGGGCTCTGGCATGGCTCGTCGTCATGACGACCACAACACATCTCGAGCATGTGCGCCCGCTCAGAGTGTTTCTCGGAGTGGCAGCGCGTGTGTCTGATGGACAGATGGATGAGCAGGCTGATCAGCAGAGGGTACACCCTGCAGTTCGCCTCTCCCCCCCCCACAGTTCAATGGGATACAGGAAACACTCCTGTCCTCCCAGACAACCCACTCTCACTCCATAATCGTCCAGGAGCGACGTTTGGTCAGTGTCCGTGGCATGCAGTTGTGACGCTCCTAGGCTCCTTCAGCTTCATAAAGGGACGCAAATAGCTTTCAACTGATTGCAATGTATTCCCATCTGCGGCGGGATTTGACGCTCATGGAAGCACGACATTCGTTTGTGTCGGCTGCCCTTAAAGGCAATGTGAGCGTCCATTCTCATTGGATAACGGAGAATTGTACACCCCGAAGTAAGTATTCCCCTTACTGTCGATTGATTTTACAGTGATATTTGCACTACTCATCAACTAAAAAACACCAGATTATCCTTGTTAATTACACAACATTGATTGGTTTAAATTGTGTGCAATGCTTTTGTATTTTTCCCCTTCGATTCGGAGAAACAAATATTTTTTCGGAGTAAAGGATGGCAGAAGACACTACACTACCCAGAATCCCCAGCTATCATTTAGGACTACACCATGTGCTCTGTTTGACAAACCCCGTTTTTTTTCACCATTCATTCCAATGGCTGGCGTCTATGTCACGTGATCTTCAAATTTCTCCCTGCAGAAAAAAAAACATGGCCGAACTTCGTTTTATTCTCGGTGGAAAATGCCTATTTTAAAGTTAGTTTGGCCATTAAAATGCGTTTTGATGTAATTTGATGCGAGAAATATGAGTTGTTATTTCAGATTATGTGTGCAGTGGATGTACATGATCTTTAGTTTGCTAGTTATTACGAAGATTACTTCAGGAAATTGCGTCCATAGCACGTTTTCATTGTTACCAAGGTGGTTGCTAGGGACGCTGCTATCGATATTATTTCTGTTATGTTGTGTAACTGTTTAATGGTGTTATCTTTATTGCTACCCCCTTCCCCGTCAATGTATAGTGTTGGTCCACAGCGCAAACGTATTAGTTTAACAAAATCCGCATCTAAAGATAGCCTACGTTATTTTCCCCTGTACAATTCCAGTCTCACATCTCACAGCACATCGTCATTAACACCGGAAACAGACCGAAAACATTTAAAAAAAATAAAAATACTTTATTCCGAGTGTGCTTGCTTTTCTCTTTGAAAGTCATCACATAACGGCATTGTAATACACGGTTCGGCTGCATTAAACATTACATATCTGCCGTAGTTCTGTATTTATAGAGCCCTGATGAGAAGACTTCTAGACAAACATGAGGAACTGAAAACGTGACGTGGATCATAAATATATCACCCATTAAACAACATCTTACATTTCTTTTCACACAATACGTCTCCTTGCAGTATCAACACTAATTCAGCTGACTTTTATATTTGATCCAATTGGTAGATACAGTAGGCTGTATTTACACCATAAAGGTGCACAGCTGATATAAAGGGACACCTAGTGGTTAAAGCATGTTATTGAATTTCATTATTTTTATTATTAGATATTAATAGGATCCCTATAAAGTATATTCATTACTCGTTATTCTCTACTAATAGTTAATTAAAGACTGTATATAATAACTATTTTGCACATCCCTTTCAAGATTTCAAGATTTTCTAAGGTTTATTGACATAATCATATAGGCCTACACAACTATGGTGTTGTTATGCATTGAATGAAAAACTTGGGGGGGACGCGGTGGACCCGTTCAAATCCAATTTTGGACACTTCCATCCCATTTCAAGTGCTGTTCGAGGCTCGGCGTGGAGCACACTCTCCAATCACAGAGCTTGAGGACTATCACGGGGTTTGTCAAACAGAGCATGGTGTAGTCCAAACGATAGCTGGGGATTCTGGGTAGTGTAGTGTCTTCTGCCATCCTTTACTCCGAAAAAATATTTGTTTCTCCGAATCGAAGGGGAAAAATACAAAAGCATTGCACACAATTTAAACCAATCAATGTTGTGTAATTAACCCTTTGATACACAAGCTATGGAAACCCCCTCTAAGACACAACATGGGTAAAAAATGACCCGTATTGACTTACAGTGTTATTTAATGCATGGTTGAGTGTTTCTTTGCTATATTTTTGGAAATCAACTTATGTCATCATTAAATATTCAAAAATATTCATTAAATATCTTGTTTTTGAAAACCCTAAATCATTACTTTTGTTTCTCCTTTGTTAATTACTAAACTAAAATAGTTTTTATAATATTACATCAAGTTTACAGACATGGGTCGAAAATGACCCATGTATGCAAGTGTGGTATTTAAAAAAAAAAAAGACATACTATAATAATGATTTTGTCAAAAAACATTTTAGCAGTGATTTGGACCAAAGAATAACACAATTAATATTTGAAATGTTTATTTGTCATTTTGTCACACTCACACATAGCATACACCATACAACTGATACAATTAATTTTGAACTTTTTGAACTGTTAGTGAATCTGTATTGTTACTGCAGTGAACTGTGGTGAATGCTGAATGTTTAAAATGAACTCATGACACTCATGAAACAAACTCATGAAATGAACTCATATGAGTAATTTGCAATCTAGTGCATACATGCCTCACAAATTACAACAACATGTTTGTGCTCCTTGCCATGGGCGGCGCCAGGATTTTTTTGCTGCAGTAGCTTAGCAGTTGCTATATGACAGCACGGCGTTGCTAGTTAATTTTCAAAATAAACAAACAATACCAGTGAGCCAAGCACGAGCCTGTTCATATTGTAGCGTTCACCGCTATTCAAGATCACTCAAGCCTTCAATGTCGAAAACGTTCTCTTTATTTAGTACAGAACCAATCAATAGTGTAACACTCATGACTTTCCCGTGACACACACCGGAAAACGCACACACATACACACACCTGGAAGGGGCGGTCTCTCCCTAACTCCCACCAACAACATTGCCTAAATAACGCACTTTTCCTCCTCTCTCCTCCTCCTCCTCCTCCTCCTCCTCCTCCTCCTCCTCCTCCTCCTCCTCCTCCTCCTCCTCCTCATTCTCAGTTCTCTTCTCCTCATTCACAATTCCCCGTGTTAGATCTCACTGTCAGCACGGCTCGAACAATGCGCCATGTCGGAAAATACAACACATTCTTGATTCATTTAAAATGACAATTTGTAACTGAGAGGAGTGACTGCTCATTTCTGCTGAGATGCTCAAAGGGTGAGACGCTGTGTCTGAGAATCACTGACTAGCAGAATTTGTATATTCTGGAGTGGAGCTCTGCAGAGAGCAGGGTGGAGGAAATGAGGGCAGTGGATCATCACGGTGCGGAGAGGAGCAGCGCTAGTTCCACTAGTTCCACTAGTTCCACTAGTTCCACTGCATCTCGTGGTAGCAGCTTGCTGGTCCTGCTGCTGCGGGTCAGTTGGCGGGGGAACCTGTTCTTCGTGGTCCCAATCCTCCCGGTTTTCATAGTGAACATCGGGATCCTTGTGGATAGCAGGGTTGTCCGGCTGGACCGGCTTCTTTGGAGATCGCGGTCGTTTACGCTGACTTGTGGCCGTGAGAAATTTTTCCATTTTCGATCTACTGAGAATTAGCCAAGTAACAGTTCACGCAGTAAATTACAACTGATAGATCCCGCGAAAATGTATCATATCATATTTATACACATTCTCTCAGCCCGCGAGAATGTGTATAAATATGATACATTTTCATATCAAAACAATGGGGTTGCTAAGCCATTGCTAGGCCAATTGTTGGAGTTGCTATAGCAACTCCTAGATACCCCCTGGCCAGTGATGTACCTGAACGCGTTCAATGAACGATCGTTCATGAACGATCGTTCATGAACGCGTTCATATTTTGGGCGAACGTGAACTGAACGTACTGTATTTCCGCTAGATTAACGTAATTGAGAACTCGTTCATTCTCAGCGCTGTATAACGGCGTTCAAAAGTGCGTTCATTCTCAGCACTGTATTATAACGGCGTTCAAAAGTGTGCCAGATTTCATATGCCTTTCAGCCGAAAACCCAGTTAAAACACACCGTAAACAGGCTTCAAAATAATGCGGAAAACCACCCAATCTGGCAACAGCAAGCTGCCTGTGACGCGTACGCGCCTGTCACCCCTGGCTGTCGCATTAAAATATAAATATACTAAATATATCAGACTCCTCACAACAAACAGTGTGGAACCGCGGAACCGGCGAGCATTGAATGAATGAAAGAATTAGTATGGACGAAGCCGAGAGCAGCTGCAGCAGCACTCGCTCAGAGTGAGACTCTACGGCAGGGTTGGGGAACCTCCGGCCCCCGGGCCGTATACGGCCCGCGAGACAATTTGGTACGGCCCTCGAGGTAATTTATAAACACACGCAAAAAATAAAAAAATGAAAGAAATCTAGACCGCAAAAAAACTAAACAAGCGAGTTAAAGTCAGTACTGACTCAGACGGAAAAAATCAAACGTTTGCCTGTAAACTGTGTCCGCCCGGTTTCAAAAAGCAAGTCCGTACATCGACGACGTCAACAACAAACCTTAAATGGCACATTGAGAATAAGCACACGACTAGCCTTTCACGGTATGTGCGAGTGGCGAATAAAAAAGAGAGCCAAAACAGATCCACTACCACCCAAATCCCATTAACATCGTACAGGAGACAAATAATAGCTTGCAGCAACGTATTGAAAAAAGAACTTTAAACTATAAATTAGTTCGTTTTTGAAACCATGAACTTTAGTTCAAAATTTTGAATTATGAACTATGAACTGAACTAGTTCATTTTAAAATTTGTGAACTGTGAACTGAACTAGTTCATGTAGAAAGTGAACTTTCCCAACACTGCCCCTGGCGCCGCCCCTGCTCCTTGCACACAGGGCTGGTGCACTTGGAACACCAGCTGCTGGCTTTTCGATCTTTGGCAGTTGGGCAGATCTTGCACCTCTTCCTCTTCACTTGGCCCTCCTGTGGCTGGGTGGTGGCTGCGCTTACTTTTTTTAACCCACATCTTTCCATTGCCTCTGTAATATGGGTTTGCAGGTGGGACGTGCCCTCCATGCGTCTCCTCATGTGTGGCATGACTAGCTCTTTTCCCAGCTCCTTTATGAAGAGCCGCCGTGCATAATTAGTCACACCACCCATGTAACCAGGGTGTTGTGCAGTGTAGCTGGTGAAGGCGTTGAGGGTGGCAACATCCAGCACATTGTGCCAGAGCACCATGGGCCACCTCCGTGTTCTCCGCTTGCAGGTGTACGTGCGAACCATTTGATCCATTGTGTCCACTCCTGATTTTGTGTGGTTGTAATATTGGATCACTGCTGGCTTCCTCTTAACACTCTGGTCATCCACTGCTGTGTCATCATGCATTGTGCTTAGCAGCACAACAGCCTTCCCCTTTTTCGGGACATAGCTCACCATTGTCATGTTGCCACATAATCCAAATTTGGAGCTGTACTTCTCTCTCATTGTATTTTATTCCATTCTATGCTTATAAATTAATCAATTTCTCACAATGGTAATACAAAATGAAATAGACACTATGAGAGAGTGGAAAAGTGATCTAGGTATTGTGCTAGAACTTCAAGAGTATATTCACTGTATGTATACTCTGTATTCTATATTCACCTGTGTGTCTTATTCCGCTGGACAACTGTTGGACAATATTCTCACCAAGGTTCCTCTGAACATCCTCTCCTGGCTGTCGCCCTGTATAGATCATGCCATTGAATGCATAATGGACCCTTGCATTGCACATCCAAAAGATTTTGATCCCATATTTTGCTGGCTTGCTTGGCATGTATTGTAAGAACTTGCACCTTCCACGGAATGGCACAAGCTGCTCATCTATAGTGACACAATCACTGGGGATGAACACTTTCTTGCAATTGGCCAGGAAACAGTCCCACACATATCTGAATGCAGCCATGTGGTCTGTTTCCAGTCTAACAGCCCTAGTCCTCTTATCATCAAACCGTATGAGGCGGCGGATATCCTCATATCTGTGGAACCCCATGGTGGCCTTATACATTGGATTTTGCAGGGGATCCAGAAAGAGCTCCCGCAAGGCCACATCCCAGCTCTTGTCCCCCCCTGCAAGGAGGGTCAAACCAATAAATGCCATGAATTCCACTTTGTCGAGGCATCTCCACTCTTTTCCTTTTGCTGCTGCGGCTCTGCGTCTCTCTAAGTTAGTGCATCTTAAAACCTCCTCTATGATGTTATTACTAATGAACAACTCCCAGGCATCTTTTGGTGAAATGATTGTTGAACCAGATACGGGTCCTGGACACCTCCTCAGGATGTTATGGGTTCTTGCTCTGCCTTGAGTGGGGGGTTTCTCATTCCAGTAAGACCCCTTTTTACTTAGCCTATTGGCCTGGGTCTGAGTTTCCTCTTCAGAGGACTCATCAGACGAGTCTTCTAGCTTGTCCAAGGAGTCTTCTTCATCACCAGCAACTTTAGCTTGACCCTGTGGCACATAGTCTACGTCATCATCAGAGAGGTCAGAGTCAAAATCAAGGATTGCTCCATCTTCCTTATCCTGTTCTTGATGTAACATATTGATGACCATTTCAGCCGTGAAACGTGAATGAGTGTGACGAGCCATACTGTGGATGAAGAAAATCAAAATAATATTTACAACATCAGTTGATAAATTATACAGTACACTTTTCTAATTCAAGTTTTATTTTGTTGCCCTAGCTGACATTAGTTTATACCTTTATATGACTGTATTTAAATGTATTTATTTATTATTATGTATGTATTTCCAGATTGACAAATGGGTTGAAAATAGTATAGCGTATTTATTGTGTAAGACATGATTACATTTCATACATGATCTGGCAAGAGAGTTGGCATGTATGCATTAGCTAATATTAGCGACCGCGATCTATAATTGACCTAGCTAACACAAGCTAACATTAGCTAGCTAGAATAGAATATGCTAATGTAATGCTAGCTAGAATAGAATATGCTAATGTCATATTTCTCTTTCCCAACAGGTAAGGATAATGTTCAAATGTTATGTGCAGTTATCTTAGGTAAAACAATTGTAAAACAAGACTTACATGAATCAGATCTGAAGACGCAGCCTGTTTCCTTCTGACAAGAGTGGAATGTGAAATGTTGTCCAGTTGTTTAGTTCTGACCAGCGCCATATTCTGACAAGTGAGAAGTTGTCCACAGTAAAAATTGTCCTAACTGCACACATTTTATAAATCAAAGGTTCCTATCAAATTCACACTTGCACGGGTCATTTCTGACCCATGTGTGGAAACTTGATGTAGTGATACAAAAACTATGTTAGTTCCAAAATGTAGACAGAGAAAATGAAAATAATGATTTATGGTCATCAAAAACAAGATATTTAATGAATACTTTGCAATATTAAATGATGAAATGAATACTCCCGCTATTTTTCTAAATCTTGGAAAAGAACGGGGGAGTCGCCCCGTTGCGGTCAGTACTCAAGTTGTAAAAAAAAAATCAGGGGGGATGGTGGATTTTATCATATGGGGACATAATTTGTGCTGATAACCCGCCGAGGGTGGGAGACCAACCAGCATAAAGATAATTATTATACTCAGTGTGCGAACTATACCACGGTCTCCGGGGGAGCTGGGATTTATTTATTTTTTGCGGGGGGGGGGGGGGGAAATGCTGATCCGTGCATTAATAGCAACAGCACAGACATAGGCCTATTATAAAGAGAAAATCTGTTGCACACGGGGTGGTGCCACAGGTCTACATTTACATGAAACGTCCCGATGGATCATGTTCATGTCAACAGATTTCCCGAGCATGTATGGGCTACGCAAACTTCTATCAACTATCAACTTGATAATAAATAATCCACGGACCACCAATGTAACGTTTGACTGTTTAATTAAATCAACTTAAAATGACTCAGGCTACAGGCTACATTGTTTCACATGGGCTATAGCCTATTATGGCTGTAGTCTACACAGAGCCGAACACACGCGATAAGAGCAGCCAGCGGCACCAACCATGGACAATATTAATATTAATAATACAGCTATAGCACAACACAACCCTCTCACTGCCTGGAGAGACGCGACGCCACACACACTACACAACGGCTCGTCTTCGTGTGTCTCTTCAGCCCCCAAGTTAACGTTAGCTGTCAAGTTAGCACGAGCACTGACGTTAGCTCCCTCCTCTCTCGGTTCTGTTGTAGCAGCAGTCACAACGTACGATGTGCTACCACCAGCTACATTCGGTTGGTCTTCTTGATCAGGTTGTTTGACCGTCTTTTTAAAGAAATTGCCTAAGGTAAGTTGTTTTTTTCTTTCGACATGTCAGCAGCAGCAACAATGCCTGGTAAACATGCAGTGCTAACTAAACGAGCTTGTGAGTAGGCTTGTTTGAGACACATTGCGGCTCGTCTCGAAAGTAGACGAGAGTAGCCAATCGCAGCCGGGGGAGGTGTCAAAAAGCTCGTCTTAAATCGGACAGCTCGGACTCGGAGTCGGCTTGACTGGCTGGGTTTGCAATGGCGGAAATTCCATTTTACCCACTGTAGACAAAGGTGATCTCCATTGCTTTATATAGGTTTGTTAATTCAGTCATGATGATGAACCACACCAGTGACTGGGTTCCATAATTAGAAATGCTCCTCCCTCTTAATGTTTGCAAAACTGATAGGTGGACAGGCTACAAATGATCAGTCCCTTCAGATCCGCACACATGAAGCTTAATGAGCATGAATTGAACAGACCTGCTGCTGTGTTAATTCTTTAGCTGCCACTTTAAGCTTTATGATGTGTACAACATGGATGTAATTTGATTTAATCTTGCCATTTTAAATGACGTATTCAATAAATAAGGTTAAACCAAATCATTACATTACAATAGATTTTATTTTAATGATTTGGTTTAACTTAAAGAGAAACTTTATTGTTATTGCACAGATTACAGGTACTGAGACAACGAAATGCAGTTTAGCTTCTAACCAGGTGCAACAAGCAGTGAAGTGGAAAGTAATGTACACAATCTACAGAATAACATATAGAATGAATTGAATGATGAATAAACAGTGGGGTATGAATACACTAGATATCAGCCTGTGAGCAGTATGAACAGTGTGTATGAATATGCTAAGATATATAAAGTATGAAAACGGTAAGCAGTATAGTATAAAATATATAGATATTAATTTCATCATGATAAACATTGTGGAACAATGATGAAAAATGGGAATGGATGTGGCGACGTAAAACTGACACAAAACAACAACACACTTTTGCCAGCCAATTGGAGAGTTTCATCAGCAGCACGTGGTAAAAACCACCAATGAGCGCTCAGCTCGAGATACCAGCGAGCCGTTTCCCATCAAGCATTTCGCTTCCGCAGCTCGTGGAGAGCAACTGCGCCGCCTCGCCTCGCTCTCAAGGCTGCGGGCGTCTTTGTCCCGCGAGATTTCAAAGTCTCATGTGGGCGAGCCTCCAGAGCAAGTCGGACAAAATGACTAACCATCATGCAACGCACTAGCAAGACGTTGATCGCAACTGCGCAGGTCTGCGCAGGTCTTGCTTGTCTCAAACAAGCCTAGTGAGTGGGTAGTGGGTGGAGCTGCGGGCAGCGTGCAAGCAGGCGACACTTTTTCCATGAATCATAAACTCTAAATATAATTTTATTTCACTTATTTTACACCTTTGAAAAAAAAACCATGCCCAAAATGGAATTTATTTGGTCATCATATCAGTATTTTAGAGAGCTCCCCCCAAATTTCACAAACCATGTTCCAAGGGGAGCTCATGTCACCACTAGGGGAGCTATAGCTCCCCCTGCTCCCCTCCAGTTCGCACCCTGATTATACTCCAAAAACAACATGCATGTTATGGATGTTCAGATACTCCTTTCATTGCTCTTGACCAAGGCACCTCAGAATTAGAGTCGGTCCCCGGGCTTCCATGGCACCACTAACATTTAGGGTCAAATGCAGAGGACAATTAGTTCAAAATCTTTTTTTCACTTTAATTTAAAGGGGGGGAGGGGATACAAAAATGTGGGTATAATGGAAGTATATGGTACAAATCTTGTAGGTTAACAGTCCCTCATTTATTATTCAGATGGATCAGCTGATTATACTAATAATAAAGTCAAAATAGTTTTTAGAATATTGAATTATAGTGTATTTTTTCAAAAAAGCAGTTACTGGTATACGATCAAAACTGGTATCTAAAGGGTTACATTTGTATCGTAATTAATTAAATCATTATGTAAATTCTTCATGAAAAATTTGAGGGAAAAAATTAGAAAAATATTGATCCGTCATAATTTTATTGCAGTTCAAATACAAATATTTTATGTTAACATTCCCAATGTTACTTTTTTTAACAGGGCATTAAGTGCAAATTGAAATTGTTTACAAAATAGGAAAAGATATTAAAAGATTATACAGATAATACAAAATAGGACCAATGTTGTCAATGGCTGCCTACTCCACTCTCCCCCATCTCATAGAAGTTTCCAAAGATTTTCATAATCATGCTTTTTGGTCTAAATTTTTCTGGCTCTTGCTTTCGGATTGTTAGCTAAGCAATGGCTTTGAAGCCAAGTCTTGACATATACATCTGGTCTGAACTTGTTCAGTGGAGGGCCAACACACTTAATGAAAAGCAAGGCTGACAGGGGCTGAGGGGCGGTGGTGGCGAAGTCGATAGGGACTTGGCTTGGGAACTGGAAGGTCACCAGTTCAAGTCCCCGAAAGACCAAGTGCTACCGAGGTGTCCCTGAGCAAGGCACCGTTCCCCACATTGCTCCCCGGGCGCCGTTCAAAATGGCAGCACACTGCTCCTAACACTAGGATGGGTCAAATGCAGAGAAATAATTTCCCCATGAGGGATTAATAAAAGTTCATCTTAATCTTAACATGCTTTTTACCTCTAGGGAGCTTCTAGTTGTGGTTAAAATGTTCTTCTGACTAAACCCACGTTCACACTCAGCTGTGGAGATGACCAGAGTGTTCACTGCTTGAAGGAGGGGTTTCAGCTCTTCTGGTGCTAACACGAGAGAAAAACGTATAACTCCAAACTAAGTTGTTATTGCTGCTTATGTCCATAGATTCCACCTTTGGTGACTAAAGTAGTGAGTAATGACTAAGATTACTGACTCTTGACTTACCTGAAATGTTATTTTTAGTATTTTTAATAGTGCTGTCAAAATTATCGCGTTAACGGCGGTAATTAATTTTTTGAATTAATTGCGTTAAAATATTTAACGCATTTAACGCATGTGCAGAATGGCCCGCCCCATACATGCCACCAGTGGCAGCGCCAGGGTATGGCTGGGGTAGGCTACACCCATACCAAGAAATGGCTGAGCCCCACCATGAAAAATGATGTTAAAGTAAGCAAAATAAAGTCTGCCAACTCGCGCGGAGTAAATTGCACAGACAGCAGTTAGTAAGATTGATTTCAGTAGCCACGGTTTTGAAAACTTTTGTCACGTAATGATCGTCTTCTCAATAGAACATCTTTGATAACGGCGTGGTGTTACGGAGAATACTCTTGCTGTAGTACAGGGGTGCACATAACTGGTACGCAGGTTATGTGCGTAATCTGAAATGCGTACCGTCACTTGTGTCACAAAGCGCATTTGCGTACCGACGTACTTGTGAAGCTTTTCCAGAAGGCGGTTAGATCACCGGACGACAGAGTCGGTCTCCGTGTGCACAGACAGGGCTGCTGTTAACGTCGGTCTGTACAACGGAACTGTGCCAAAACTACACCAACCGGCTGCGGAGGGAGACTCCCCCCTTCACTGGAGAATGTTCACACTCTGTGGTCACGAAGTACTCCACTAGCCCCCCCCCCCCCCCCCCCCCTCTGTCGACTTTCCTGAAGTACTCCCCCGTTGATAGAAATCAACACGTAATGAATTAAGACCCCACGGTTTGATGATTGATAGGTGTGTGGGTTGTCTTTCATTTTGACACGCAGAAAAATGTTATAATAAACATAGATACTGTATGTTAAATTGATATATCCGCCTTCTTTCATTTATCTTTCCATTCCCAACAATATACATAAATAAATGGCATATTTTGGACATAGTTCGAATGGTGATTAATCATGATTAATTAATTTTTAAGCTGTGATTAATCTGATTAAAAATTGTAATCGTTTGACAGCCCTAATTTTTAAATATGAAGTCCCTCAGATCGCGTTGTCCTCCTGGTTGCTTGGCCATTGTGATGACCGTTACCTGAGCTTCTGGCATCGATCAAATAGGCGCATCACGGCGCTCTGGCGCGCTCTAGGGCACTCGCATTGTATAGCGTCAGTGCCTTGGTAAAAATTTCATTGCGTGTGTGCTGCTCCCTCGCCCACAGTATTTTAGTCAAAATGCGCTCAATTAATGTTGAAATAGTAGTAATACCAGTGCCACGTTCCTTGATAAAATTACATAAGGGATGGAAAGGGGGAATGGCAGTTTTAGAAGGGGGATGATTTTGACCGTTTTTATTTCAGGGGGGATGCCATCCCCCCTCATCCCCCCTCAACTCGAGTACTGGTTGCGGTACAATCAAACATGTGTTGATTTGCACAGACAACAGGCCATGGCTATGGAAGCAGCCTACCTCAATCGCCAGGGAGGAGTACGATCTGCGCAGCTTCTGAACGCAGCCAGGCGGCTGCTGTTCTGGGCGCGCACACACGTTGCTCTCCATCAGAGCAATGTATATTACCGGCAAATTTAACCGAGGGGCTCGCAGAACGCAGCAGCCGTTGTATGCGAGGAGTATGGAGACTCAGGCCTGTGTCACGCACACTGGCGCCTCAGTGGGATTTGGCTTTGGTGTTACGCGCACTAAAGCAAAGCCCCATTTGAACCTGATCAGGTTCCACTTAAACTGTTTTCAGCCAAAGTAGTACTACTTTTGGCTCTATCAGAGAAAAGGGTGAGTGATTTGTCTGCTCTCTCCGTGGCTCCGTCAGCTCTCCGGATCCAAGGAGATGGCAGTTCAGCTGTTTTACGCCCTAACCTGGCTTCATGCCTAAGGTCATCACAACTCTTTTAGGTCAAGAGTGATCACCCTGGCTGGCTTATTCCCCCCTCCTTACAGGTAGGAGGAAGAAGCCATGTCTCATCTCCTCTGTCCTGTGCGCGCGTTGTCTTGCTATGTGGCACGCACGGCGTCCTGGCGCCGTTCTCAGCGCCTGTTTGTGCACTATAGAGAGCGCTCGATCGGGCAACCTCTGTCTGCACAACGGCTGTCACACTGGCTGTGTGAGGCTGTGTCACAGGCATATGTCTCCTCTGGGGTGGAGCCCCCGGAGAATATCAAGGCGCACTACACCAGAGGAATCTCCTCCTCCACGGTGTTGCACAGAGGAATGTCAGTGGAAGATATTTGCACTGCTGCATCTTGGTCTTCCCCCTGTTCATTTATTCATTTTTATTTGAGGGATGTCTCCCATTCCTCTCTGACGCACCCTGTACTGGGTGTCCTGTCGGAGTGAGTGACGTCAGGGATCCAGCTGTGCGCCTCTCGGCATGCGGAGAGCGGCCCTTTTCCCCTCTTATGAGAGGGATGTTCCTTTTTCCTCTGACACACTTTGTACGGAGTGTCTGGTCAGAGTGAGTGACGTCAGGGATCCAGCTGAGCGCTCTCCTACCTGTCTGATATGCAGAGAGCTGCTGTTCCCCCTCTATGATCGCAGGACAAGGTGGGACCTTCGTCTCTACTTTCTCACAGCGGCCGGCAGTGATGTACCTGAACGCGTTCAATGAACGATCGTTCATGAACGCGTTTATATTTTGGGCGAACGTGAACTGAACGTACTGTATTTCCGCTAGATGAACGTAATTGAGAACGCGTTCATTCTCAGCGCTGTATAACGGCGTTCAAAAGTGCGTTCATTCTCAGCACTGTATTATAACGGCGTTCAAAAGTGTGCCAGATTTCATATGCCTTTCAGCCGAAAACCCAGTTAAAACACACCGTAAACAGGCTTCAAAATAATGCGGAAAACCACCCAATCTGGCAACAGCAAGCTGCCTGTGACGCGTACGCGCCTGTCACCCCTGGCTGTCGCACTAAAATATAAATATACTAAATATATCAGACTCCTCACAACAAACAATGTGGAACCGCGGAACCGGCGAGCATTGAATGAATGAATGAATTAGTATGGACGAAGCCGAGAGCAGAGCTCTGCAGCAGCACTCGCTCAGAGTGAGACTCTACGGCAGGGGTGGGGAACCTCCGGCCTCCGGGCCGTATACGGCCCGCGAGACAATTTATAAACACACGCAAAAAATAAAAAAATGAAAGAAATCTAGACCGCAAAAAAATTAAACAAGCGAGTGCCTGTTTTTCCTGGCCAAGATCAGGGTCCATGAACACAACACGAGCCTAACGTGTCATCACGTGGTATATGTCTCGACTGACAGGGGTGCAGCTCTGACGGAGAGCACCAGAACGCCACTCCAGCACTTCACAAAGTCCATACACATGCCGCAGTTTCTGCGTGTCTGTGTCTTTAGTTGAAAGCCCAGTGACGATCTGCTCATCTGTCATACTGATCAGACAGTCAATAACTGTGTTGTTATCATTAGCATCTGGTTAGCTAGCTATGCTAACGACTATAAGAAGCTTTTTCTCCAACCAGTGAGGTAAAGGCACATCTTTATATGATCATTATAGTTATAAAAAAAATAAGAGAATAAAGTAAACGGGTATAAAATACTATATGACAGTTATTAATAAAGAAGAATACAATTTGAAAGGGGAGTGATTTGTCAAATATCCATAAATTAAAAGAAAATCTGCTTACAGTTGTGTTTGGGTGTTGAGAGATGTGTCCATAGATCTCCTAATGTTGCTCTCATAGTGCAACACATCTTCCCAGGGGAGCATGCCCCCCGGACCCCCCTAGAGGAGGTTAGGTCCCCCCCCCCACTTAAATCATGTTCACATGGATAGGAAACTAAATACATTTGCACACATCTTGTGTCCATATCTTTCTGTTTTGGTGGTCACGCCACACCCTGCACGTGCATGCATACGCGAGTCATGGTGAGATATCTGGATTAAGAGGTTGCTTTTTCTTTGCACAGAATGAAATTAATGGGCTGTGATTTTAGTTTTTTTAAGCAGAGGTCAATAACTTGTACGGCCCTCTGAGGATATTGTAAACATTGAAATGGCCCATTAACATCGTACAGGAGACAAATAATAGCTCGCAGCAACGTATTGAAAAAATAACTATGAACTATAAATTAGTTCATTTTTGAAACCATGAACTTTAGTTCAACATTTTGAATTATGAACTATGAACTGAACTAGTTCATTTTAAAATGTGTGAACTGTGAACTGAAGTAGTTCATGTAGAAAGTGAACTTTCCCAACACTGGCGGCCGGTATGTATTGTTCCCAGCCTTCACCCCGTCGGGAAGACAGGCATGTTTTGCTATGTTCCAGGGACGGTGATGCGCCATTACGCATTGGCACAACAGGCAGGGGGGTGTTATTGAGCAGGTGTGTCTGTGCTTCTAGTGCCGGGCGGACCCAGTGAGGTGCAGACTACATCATGCTTCGCCCTTAACCCAATAGCGATAGCCTTAGAGGGCGAAGCCATATACGAAATAGAACTGAGGTTACCTACTGTAACCCCAGCTTCGAGTAAATGGCGCAGCCCTCTAAGTGCGGGGCCCCACTGGCTCTACGAATAGCTGAAGAAAAGTTATATTGTATGGGAGCAGATTGCCGGACCCCCTTCCTATTTATACCGGAAGGAGGCCCGAGGGTGGGGCCCACCTAGCGGGTGGGCGTGGACTACAAGTGTTTCAGTGCTGCGCGTCGGCGCAGGGGGATAACCCAATAGCGATAGCCTTAGAGGGCTGCGCCATTTACTCATAGAAGCTGGGGTTACAGTAGGTAACCTCAGGTCCACTGTCTGTGTGTGTCTGTCAACGCTTTGGTCCAATCACATTCAGTATCCCATCAGCGTTTTTTCCCACCACCAACAGTCTGCGAATCAGAGGCACAGTAGGGCGAGTCTTCGCGGAATGCGGGGGGGGCCAATTGTGTGTGTGTTTAAAAAAAAAAAAAAGTCAGAGCGAGAGTTAACAGCTCATCTAGTTGCGTCTGTACTGTAGATAGTAGCCTACTAGTAGCCTAGTTTCACCTACGGGGGTGGCAACTGCCACCTTAAAAATAGGCCTTGCCCCCAGGTGGCAGCTGGGGTGGCAGCTGGGGTGGCAGCTGGGTGGTTTGAAAGAAAAGTTGTGGCTCATCGGACATTTAGGAGAGAAAGTCTCTAATGTCCGAGTGCAAGTGAATGCAGCACAACATGCACGTCTTGTGACCCCTCCCCCGGCCCTGGCACGAGCGTGGAAATATGATTGGCGGCGATTTCATTTAAAAGGCACAAAACGAGAAGCATTCGGACCCAAGCACTGAAGGAATGAGGTATTTGCGGTCTACAATGACAGAGAAGAAACTGTCAAGTTTGGCTGTACTCAGCATTGAATCAAAACGCACTAAAGCTGTTGATCTTACTAATTTTGTGAGGAGTTTTGCCGAACAAAATGGTAATCGCTGCATTCAGCTGTAATAGACATGTCAACTTGATGCTCTGCTCACGGATGAGCATACACAACTGTTAAGATGATGACCTTACGTGTGTAAATATATTTTTTTCTTTGTGGGGGTCTGCCCCCAAAAAACTGTTTTAAGTCCTGAGAAAGTCAAATAAGACGGTGTGTAAAACTACACTGCCCAGCCAAAAAAAAGTAACCACTTTGATTTAACTAGGCCAGTAGGTAAGGACTTTCCACTGGATAATAACTGAAGTATAAAATAATGCATGACTGAAGTGATGGAGACCATGTTGAAGGCAAACAAAAAGAGGAAATAACAGGTCAAATCAAGCAAATCCCCCTCTCAGATTCCACAGCAACCAGAAGAACATAAATACTGGCTGGTGATTTGATTAATCAGCTTTGTGATGGAATACAAAACGCACAGTGCATTTCCTTAGCTGTGGATGAGTCCACTGACACCACTGACACTGCTCAGTTGCTGGTGTTTGTGAGTTTTTATGATGAGGCAAAGGGGGAGTTTGTTGAAGATGTGTTGGGCCTGACGAACCTCAGTGGACACACAAGGGGGCAAGAAATCATAACTGTGTAGCTCTTACACTGCGACTCTGAGGGGTCAAGCACAGACACAATAACAATGAAAACGGCTGCATACAGATTATTTTTTATTTTTGCAACCTCGTGCTAAGAATCTTGTTGCAATTGTTTAAAAGTTTGAATGACCGTAATAAACGGACCTTTGTCTTATTGAACACATTTTTGGACCTTTAAGATTTGTATTTGAGTACCCCTGGTCTAGATGCACTATAGATGGAACCACCTTCTCCAAACGGAGTGCCAGTATCTTGGTTAGAATCTTGTAGTCACAGTTTAAAAGGCTTAAAGGGCGGTGGTTACCCATCAAAGAAGGATCTTTGCCCGGTTTAGGCAACAATGAAATAATGGCCCTGCTCATGGAGGGAGGCATGGCTTCAGATTCTAATATTTCATTGAATAACAACAGTAAATATGGGGAAAGCTGTTCTTTAAAACATTTACAGAACTCTGTTCCAAAACCGTCGTCCCCTGGAGTTTTTCCTGATGCCATCTTCATGATTTCGTTTTCTATTTCATTTTGGGAAACAGGTGCCTCCATAGCAGATCTGTCAGCCAAGCTGACGCTAGGGAGGTTAAAACCTCAGAAAAAGCTATCTAAGGCTTCTTCGTTCAATATATTTTTCGTGCTATATAATTTAGAATAATAATTCTTGAAAGATTCATTGATTTTGGCTGCATCATACTCCTGTCATGCTCATCTCTGATAGCTGGAATAATCTGTCTGTTTTCTATTTGTTTCAATCTATGAGCTAACATTTTCCCTGCTTTGTCTCCGGATTCAAAGTATGTTCTTCGTAAACGAAAAAGAGCAAAAGCTGTCTCCTCATGTACAAGTTTCTGAAAATTAGTCCTAGCGGTGATAAGTGAGTTCCTTAGATCTAAATTGGATGGGTCTAGCATATGCTGCTCTTCTAGAGTCTTGAGTTTAAAGTTTAATTGGGATTTCACCTCTCTGCGCTTTTTATTCTCTGCCGAGGAGAAACTAATTAACCAGCCCCTGCATGTTGCTTTGAAAGCTTCCCAGACAGTGGCAACGCTTGGTACAGAATTTAGATTGATCTGAAAGAAATCTAAAATGTGGTCTTTAATGAACAGGGTACATTTTATTTTATGTACTTTATTCTGCATTTGATAATTAGGGAAAACTCTAACTTTATTAAACCTGCTGAAAGAAATCTATGCAGCAATCAAAATGTATTTTATTCAGTGGTGTTAAGTAACTAAGTACATTTACTCAAGTACTGTACTTAAGTAGAATTTTGAGGTAGCCTACTTTACTTGAGTATTTCCATTTTTTGCTACTTTGTACTTCTACTCCACTACAATTCAGAGGTAAATTGTGTACTTTTACTCCACTACATTTATCAAATACCTTTAATTACTTTACAGATTTGTACACTTATTTTATTTTCATTTTGAATTATTCTGAAAAGCAGCTAAAACACAATCTCTTCTTCAGGTAGAGAAGGTATGTGGACCCCAGGCAGCTGGTCCCATAATGCCAAAGGCAAATCCCACCAACTTGCAGCACACATCCTCTGTGAGCCCTGCTACATCAGTGACGTCAGAGAGGTCAGAGGTCACATCGCCACCCTTAGCAGGTCCTGCTTCTCATCGTCTGCCGCCACAATCCAGGAGGTGAGTCACGTACATCTGATGAAATGTCAGAGTAAGAATATCTGGAGCAAGTTAGAATTAATCTCCAGAAGGTGAATTCAACTTTGGAAGAGGAAAAAGTGCCTGCTATTTTTTTTTCATATGACCTTCAATCGTAGCAGAAGAAAATCAACATTGTTGTGTTCTTGTTTGTGTTTGTGTATTCCAACAGGCCATTTCCTCTTAAAGGCTCCAGAGGAGACAAGAGTCGCAGCCTGAAAAAACTGTCTAGGTAAATACATCCACATTAGCTGCAATTACATTTGAATTATTATCGAAAGACTCTTTTTCTTAACTTGGGTATGTTTTTTGCAATAGTCATTATCTCCATTCTGTCTATTTATATGACTTATTATGTTAAAATTACCCTCTAGAATTAAGATATGAAATTAACAATTATTCACAGCATTGTTAGAATGATTTAGTGCAAATAAAGTGCAAAGAGGCTATTGTGACTAAACTTTTAATTATCTCTATCTTTAGTGGCATTTGAATTATACAATATCTTAATCATTGTGATTCTCCTAAAGCAGGGGTGGGGAATCTCCGGCCCCCGGGCCGTATACGGCCCGCGAGACCATTTGGTATGGCCCTCGAGGTAATTTATAAACACACGCAAAAAAGAAAAGAATTAAAGAAATCTAGACCGCAAAATAATTAAACAAGCGAGTTCCTGTTTTTCCTGGCAACGGTCATGGACGTTGAACACAACACGAGCCTAACGTGTCATCACGTGGTATATGTCTCGTCTGACTGGGGTGCAGTTCTGACGGAGAGCACCAGAACGCCGCTCCGGGACTTCAAAAATTGCAGTACCCATACATCCGTACACATGCTGCAGTTTTTGCGTGGCTGTGTCTTAGTTGCCCAGTCGCGATCTGTTCATCTGTCATACTGATCAGACAGTCAATAACTTTGTTATTAGCATCTGGTTAGCTAGCTATGCTAACAAATATAAGAAGCTTGTTCTCCAACCAGTGAGGTAAAGGCACATCTTTATATGAACATTATAGTTATCAAAAAACAAGAGAATAAAGTAAACAGGTATAAAATACTATATGACAGTAAACAAAAGTTGTTATTAATAAACAAGAATACATTTTGAAAGGAGTGATTTGTAAAATATCCATAAAGAAAAAGTAAATCTGCTTACAGTTCCGTTTCATATGGGTGTTGAAAGATGTTTCCATAGATCTCTTCATTTTACTCTCAAAGTGCACCAGATTGATGCTTTTAACTTCAACATTTAAGAAAAAAAATCTTCCCGGGGGAGCATGCCCCCCGGACCCCCCTAGTGGAGGTTAGGTTCCCCCCCCCACCCTCCCCACTTAAATCATGTCCACATGGATAGGAAACTAAATACATTTGCACACATCTTGTGTCCATATCTTTCTGTTTGGTGGTCATACCACACCGTGCTCGTGCATGCATGCACGAGTCATGGTAAGATATCTGGATTAAGAGGTTGCTTTTTCTTTGCACAGCATGAAAGAAAGGCCAAATGAATGGGCTGTGATTTTTAAGCAGAGGTCAATAATTTGTACGGCCCTTGGAGGATGTTGAAAAAATTGAAATGGCCCTTGAGAGGAAAAAGGTTCCCCACCCCTGTCCTAAAGGATAGATCCATATCCTAGAGGTAGGACTTTAACAAAATAAAACCTGGGATCAGAAAACCCATTAAATGAAAACCTTCATATCAGATCTTCATTATACAGTCTTTATCAAAAGTGCTGTGAGCATGTTTTCCTTCCCCTTGTTGCTCTCAGAAACTTGGTAACTAATCTTTCAGGAGGGTTTTCAGAGGGTACTGACATGACAAGTCTGAATTGAAACACATCATGGCAAATGGTACATTGGAATCACTAACCACCAACAAACCATGCAATCAACTGTGCTTTACTGTCTATGTCTTTCTTTAAGGGAGTTTGAGGGCTCCATCCAGCGGTACCAGTGGTTTTTCTCCGAGCTGCCAGAGATGCTTTGTGAAAGTGAGATGGAGGTTGAGCAGCACACATGCTGGAGTGGCCAAGACGTCGTAGAAAGGTGTGTTGCATTACATTCCTTTATTACAAATAATTTTAGAAAATTGCCAGTAAGGACGTACCAAACAACAGGCATGTAAAGTAGTTATTCCAACATCACATGCGATCCTTTATAACTACTCGAGAAAGCCCCATATATTGCATTTAATCTTCATATAGCTCCGTATTTGAGAGAATTCCATTTCATTCGAGTAAAAAAGCTCAAGCAGAACAGGAAAAACAAAAGAAATATGTGCACAAAGGTTTTGATGGTTTTTGATGTAAAATAAGATGGATATTGACTTAAAGGCAAAATGGAAAATTCACTAGTTCATGTCTTTTCTACATAAACATGTTTCCCCTCTGTGTAAAGAGATTCTGAAAGTTTCAGGAAAAATGATTAGCTCACTTTTTGTCCTGATCCATCTATATAAATTCTGAAAATGAGCTGTTTTGGCCACTTTGTGATGTCATAACGATTTTTTGGATTGTGTAACCATTAGCCCAGCGGTTCCCAAACTGTGGGCCGCAGCCCCCTAGTGGTCCGCAAAGGCATTGCAAGTGGGCCCCAAATAATTTCTTCTTTTTTTTTTAAAAAGACACAAACATGGACATAACAATAACATAATAGGAGATGACATTCCTATCTCAGACAACAACAAAATAAAAACAGAAGAAATAAAGATACAGTCAGTAGGATCACTTCAACATTTCACAAACAAAAATAGGTTGACAACCAAAAACCACCAAAATCACAACATGGCAAGGCATATTTATTGTTCCTTTAATCCCACTCTTCAAAAGAGCTAATTATTTCCCATTTCATGGCGTGTTGAGCCACCCCTTGATTTTCCAAAATAAATTGTATTTTTAATCTACTCTTCAAACACCTTACATTAAGATTACTCCTTCATTTCATTTCAAACCTTTATTTATCCAGGTGTATCCCATTGAGATCATTGATCTCTTTTTCAAGAGAGACCTGCTCAAGTAGGTTCCACATGAAACATAAAAACATAAACAGAACAACAAAAAAGGACATCATACAGCATCATTACAGGGATTTACAATTTACATAACTATCCTTGATTGACATTTAAAAATATGTATTTTAGCCAGAAGAATAGTTGTATTTATTAACTGTGTGAGGTCTTCATCTAAAAGACCAAATCAAATATTAAATGTTGTAAATGTAAATTCAATATTTTCCACCAAATAATTTGCAAAACATTATGATTTGTGTGGAAACATTTTCATTATTACGATTTATTTTTATTTGAACCTCTCTTCCTTTCTCTTTCTTGATCCTCCTTAGCAACGGTCATTACAGTCCTTGACAGCGGTCTGTTCTACTGGATTTACAACGTGTCACATGTTCTGAATTGACCAATCAGAACTTTATTTAGCCTCCGTATTGTTTATGGTTGAATGTGGGCCGCAAACATTTTTTTTATTCTTAAGTGGGCCCTGAGTTGAAAAAGGTTGGGAACCGCTGCATTAGCCAATAACCAACCAAGGGAACCCCCCCCCCCCCCCCTCCCCCACACATTATCACCTGAATCTCCTCCTAGAGCACCATTGTGTTCTTTGTAACCAAATATCTCTCAGTGGGACGTGGGGAGTGGCTCCTTATTTTCATCTAAAGTAAAAGACAGAGGATCAGCACTTTTGAAACAGGGCTGAAACAGAGGGGTTAATGGAATGCTACAATGCATGATCTGTTTGGTGTTTCGAGCCAAACACTTCAGAGACATGTTTGTATATCTGAGACCTATAATATATTGATGAAAAACAGTATAATAGGGGACCTTTACGTTTAAGGCCTGGTACACACTTATGCTGGCATGTGCAGGATTCAGGAGTCCAAGTCCATAATCCAAGATGGTTAATTTGTTAATTTGCCCTCTGTACTGCCACCTGCCCAGAAGCTTCAGCATAGTGCAGGAATATTGATGTACAATAGATTACATGTTGTGACTATAACACGAAATGCCGTGAGACTGGGTTGGATATACAATAGGGGGTGTAAGGGAAACTTCTGTGTAGCAATGCAGTGGGAGTCACCGACTCAGGAAAGAGACACGGTAGAGCAGGAGCTTCGATGTCAAACACTGGAGGTTTATTTGGAGCTTCGGCCGGAGGATTCACATCACAAGTCACAGCAGCCACAATCTGACTGCACGGGTGCCACGTCAATTCTAAAGAACTCTACCCCAGACCCATGTATTTAGCTAATTCTGAGAGCATCATCTACATGCTGCATAACAAGATAAAATCATAACACCTCTATCAGCTGACGCCAACAGGCAGGAACAGGGAGACAGAACACTGAGAGCACAGCAGCAAAGGTTACGAGGTGCGTGTGCTCAGTCAGGACAGTTTGAACTGATAAACTGGGTCAAAGTTATGGGCCTTGGAAAATATTTCCACAACAGGGTGTATATTTGTCCCAGTGTGCTATAGTCACAGTTTCAGTGTAACCACCCAGCAGGACTGTGAGACAGATGTTAACAGCCACCTTAGATTGTATTTCTACTCAACTGCTCCACTGGTGTAAATCATGTTAAGTCTGAAATCAAAGTGAAATCTCCAAATTGCTTTTGAGAAGCTCATGTAACACTGGTGGAATTTGATTGTTCTACATTTTGCTGGTATTGAACAACAGTAATGAGTTATTCACTTTCCTAGTCATCCATGACCGTGCCTAATTTTTTGTCTAAATTAATGATTTTTGATGTTACAAAAGTGAGGCATATGAGTGTGTGTGTGTGTGTAGGTGTGGGTGTGTGTGTTTGTGTGTGTGTGTGTGTGTGTGTGTGTGTGTGTGTGTGTGTGTGTGTGTGTGTGTGTGTGTGTGTGTGTGTGTGTGCGTGCGTGTTTATAGTTGCCAGGCTGGGGGTGGGGGGGTGACAGGGTTGTGAAGGTTAGAGAGTTTGTTTCCAGAGTCTTTCTCATGGTGATTACATTGGCAGCTTAAACTGGTAACAAGACAAATGGGCACACATAAACGCACACACCAACACACACACACACACACACACACACACACACACACACACACACACACACACACACACACACACACACACACACACACACACACACACACACACACACACACACACACACACACACACACACACACACACACACACACACACACACACACACACACACACACACACACACACACACACACACACACACACACACACACACCGTGCTCTGTCTCCATCAGTGCTTCAGTCATGGCTAGTAAACCTCATATTTAATGGCTCTGCTATGTTTTTAGCTTCTGATAATATTTCAAGAGACATGGAGCAGGACCCCATTAAGATATATTGTCTAATTCAAACGTAATTTAAGGATGAAATTGTACATCGTGTATAAAAAACTAAACTCATTAGGGTAATACATGTTGTAATATATCATCTGATAGTGTGGCTCATCCTAAAATAACAGTATAGTATAATATGTTTCAATTGGCATCGGGAGGTATCACTGATTGTGATTACAGCAATAAACCCACATAGAAAAGTGTGCAGTTTAGCTAATAGTCTTACAGCAGCCTTTTTATGAGAATGTCTTTGACTTGTCATAGCAGGAAAGCACACGTCTTACTAAAAACACTATCAAGGGTTGTGCTGTGCTCCAGTTAAAGTGACATTCAATCAGCATTCACAAGCTTTGAATCATATGAAGCCAGGGCCCAGGTTCTTACAACGATACTATCGAGAATGGATGTGTAATTGTGGACTACATTGTGAATGACCTTTTATTGTCAAATGAAAACATTTATTATACAAGGGATGTTTTGGCATTAAAAGAGATGCTGTAGTATAGCTTACACAACAAGTGGCTTGATGTGCCAGATCAGGCAGAAGTCAGTTTATCATCCTCATGGTTTCTGAAAGGCCCTGAAGTCTGAGTGCTAGATGAAGGTACAGTGGTATGAAGTTGATTCTTAGCTTTCCACAATTTACTTTGAAACTTTCTGCAGGTCAGTAAGGTGAGGGTTCTGAACAAGACTGAGAGTGACATATTTGGAAATCCTCAGACCGCCTCTATCTGGGAAATGTGTTTTAGAGTTTTATCTCTTGGAAGGGAAGATATAGTTACACTTGGTCGTGTTGGAGTTTGTCCAGTCTTTGCCTCTCTGACCTCTTTACATCTTCTTCTCTCTGACATCTATCCATCCATCTGTCCGTTCATTAATTCAGCCGCCCATTCATCTCTCCCTCCTTCTATTCAGAGCTCCATTCATCTCCTCCACCCTCTGACCCACTTCACTTACACATGTCGAAGTTGGTGTGAGTGTGTGTGAGCAGGGCCGGCTCTAGACAATTTGCTGCCCTAGGCGAGATTTTAGCTGGTTTTAAACGATGTTTTTGATTTACTGTCCTATTGTATACATTCAAATGATTTAAAACCTGTTTATCCCAATAATTATAAAGGAGTGCCTTGGAAATATGTGTTTACATAAATTGTGACCAAAGCGTTTGAGACCCACTGAGATAACTTAGACTAAAGTGAACTATCTAAACACTCAGAGTCCTTTACCTCACTGAGCTGTAGTTATCAGCCTCTCAGTCTGACTGGAGAGGACTCTCCCTCCACATCATTGTAGAAACATCTTCTTCTTATATCCGTTAGCGCAGCTAGCACCAGATTATAATAACAACAGCGCCGGTACCGGTGCGCCCTCCCTCTCTCCCTCGCTCGCTCCCACGCTCACTCACACTTTGGCTGTGAGTTGCAGGCGCCTGATAAGCCAGGCAACATCCCCCATTTTCATCACTTACAGCGCCCATCGTACAGGGCAAATTAAAAGTGTAACCGGGGTGAAAAGGGTGTTACATTTACTTAATTATGAATATTGTTACATCAAGGCCGAAAATTAGGTTGAGCACCAACTGTCAAACATTTTTTTTTTCCTCCGAGAGCTGCCAGCGCAGCGCCTCCCCAGATCTGGCGCCCTAGGCGAACATCTATAACGCCAGTGCTACGGGCCAGCCCTGTGTGTGAGAACAAAGAGATACTGTAGGCGGCAAAACACACAGAATGATGAGAAAGTCTGAGAGTGCATGATAAAGGGGAGGAGAGCAGATTATCAGCGCTTTTCATGATTATACTGATACGAGCTAGCATGATGGTGAAGATGGGTCAGCAGAGCAGTAGGCCTCGTTTCCTAAAGAGCACCAAAGTCAAGCTAACCACAATAGAAACTGTAGTTGGAACAGTTATTTATACGGGATCAGCAGAATGCCAAAACAAACACGCAATCCATTTTAAGGTGAGAGAATATACAATGCCTTTTACATTTAAGAAATGTTATGTAAAAATCTCAGAATACAACTACCAGTGATTGACCTAATGACCTGAAAAAAGTAGAGAACTACGAGTAAACACTGATATCGTCTACCAAGCTACGCCGAACATAAACTGAGATCATGGCACAGGTAAAACTGAAAAATAACCCTTAAAATTACACTATGAGCTTTTAAATAAAAGTATATGGTTTATTATGTGATAACTAATTTGTATACAGAAACAATCACATACTTATATCCACGATGCAAACATATTCACATTTTGTCCAAATATAACACTACAAGTACAAACAGCACTTCTACATTAATTAAGCACATTATTAACACAGAGCCATCTTCACTATTTTTTGTCCATGACAATAGACTTAGAAGTAACAAAAATAACAAAATAACTTTTAGAAACTCAATACATCTGTTCCACGCAATATATAAGACATGTATATAATACAAGGACATTTTAAGTCACAGCTGCACTGAGCAGCTTCCTATTCATCCTTTATTCCTCTTAATGTCACAGCCACATCTGTAGATAATTTACAGTGGCCATAAAAAATGGCGATTAAAAATGAAATCCAGAGTGTGTGTGATATTCATCGCAGTGTCTAATATGTCTCTGAAACTCTTGATTGACATGCGTATGAAGAATGATGAGGTATAGGAGTGAATGGTATTGCATAACTGTGCTGTAATATTTAAAACAGTTACAGTTTAAAGTTCTAAATATGTGTTTCCAGCTAACTAAACGGACTAAACTGTACTCCTAAATTGATGCGTTAGAGCTGTAATAGCAGTTATCTCCAGAAGAGGGAAGCATCTTATCACCATCCTAAGTAACAAGTTATTAGCTTTGCTTTCATTTCTGAAGAAAAACCACACCCGGTACTTTACCAATTTAACGTGACAGATTTATGCATTAAAATCTGTTTCACATCAGCCATTGATGTTCCACAGAGTCAGGACACTGCTGATAAAAGACAGAAAGAAATGTCCGGAGGGGCTGAAGAGGAATACGAAGGATAGAGAAAGTGAGACTAAGTGCCAATGTTTCCTATACAAACCACAGCGTATCACTTTCATGTATTGTACAGGGGGTACAGGTGCCTCAGGTGTCAGTGTAATGTACGTATGTGTGTGTATGTGTGTGTGAGATAGAGGTATGTAAATGACTCCACAGGAATGCATCTAGATGTACAATTGAGGCTGTGACTCTTATAATTACACACCTCGCTCAGATCAGATTACTATCTCAGGGTAATTTCATTTCACTCTGGGACGTGTGTTTGTGTTTCAGTGCATGCCAAAGTCGCTTTAAACATTACTGTTAACAACCCTGCTGTAACCGAGGGCAACAGCAGAGCAGCTTTGTCATTACGTTGCTGGTGATTTATTTGTGTCGTTCTCCAGATCTTATTAAATGTCACTCTGTGTGTCGTCTGCAGCACACTTTCTGCAACATTATCGCCT
Source organism: Pseudochaenichthys georgianus (assembly GCF_902827115.2). Classification (NCBI taxonomy): domain Eukaryota; kingdom Metazoa; phylum Chordata; class Actinopteri; order Perciformes; family Channichthyidae; genus Pseudochaenichthys; species Pseudochaenichthys georgianus. The sequence goes on along the minus strand of NC_047506.1, from coordinate 24,591,987 downwards.
CCTCAAACAGACAGGGCATCCAGACAGTCTGTAATCTGCCCAACAGCTCATTCTCACCTCTGACAGCTCCCAATACTTTCAGTAGGACAACAGGTATTAGACGTGAGAGAATTCTTAAACGTGCAGATCGCTTTTGATATCTTTCTCTCTTCCTAAATATCCAGGTGGAATTTCTGAATGATTCTAAAGATTTGTGCAATTGCTACATGTTAATTACAGGTTTTTGAACAAGAAATGACTCAAGTTTCTTTTTAAATATTAGACCAAATTGATGAAAGAGGCCAAATATCTGATTTCTGTGGCTTCAAAGAACACATAGTTTCAACCAACTCTCTCTGTTCCCTTTTCAGCTTTCAATGCTATGCTGATGTTTGACAGCTGAGGGGAGAAGCAACATGAATCCTTTCTTCTTCTTTCCATTGCACCAAACATTACAGAGCATGGCAAATTAATCATGTATCTTTTAATGATGTCTTACATAGTCAAAGTCATAGAAATTGGTACACTTTTCCCTCTGCATTTGCCATGGAGATTGCAGTGACCCTAATACATATTGTTGTCCTACCTCATCTATTCATCCTGGAATTGCTAATCAATAACAGCTGAAGACATTCCTGTCAATAACTCCACATTAATCTACGTTTAGAGATGATCATCCCTACATTACATAGTATTTTAGTTGTAAATGATTGAGATGATGTGAATATTTTTCATTTTAATTATAAAAGATTAAAGATTACATAAGATTTCCTGTTTTAGGATTCAGTAAAGATGGCTGTAACTTATTTTAGAGCTTGTCACACATTGACGTCATTATATCAGCGACAGCCTTTACTGTGTCTCAATACTGTGGATTAAGCCATGCTAAAATGACCATTTATGTGAAAGGCATTTATTTCATGCTTGATGGTAAAATACATCTTTATGCAGATGATACACAAATATACTGTGTTGCTGATTCTGTTCAGCATAGAAATTACAAATACTTCTTAATTAACTTCAATATTTTAACCTTTTTTTCACGAAACTGTGTCTCAAGGCTTCTTAACATTTAATAAACTATGAATGTGTTGTACTAATTTAACGGGAAGAAACTCAGCTAACTGACGATACGAATCATTTTTACCGAAACAAAACACAAGTCTCACAAGAAGCGTCTAAATGAACCCTGAGCGAAAAAATGCTACTGCATAGAACTCTAGGTATAAATACTTTATTACTTATCGGATCTGCACAAACAAGCTTTGCTAGCAAGCTGAGATTCCACAGATTATAGAGGTATTAGTATCATCACTGAGCTCGCGAAATGGGAAGCAAATACAGATGTCACAACACGGAGCTTTAGGTAGCCAACACGGCAATATGTCTTAGCTTTTGTTGTTATTCTGATCAAAAGTTGTGTTCAATGGCATTAAAACGATAAAAACACGGCTGAAGGTTAATCCATAGGTTAATCCAATGTGTCTGTGTCACTTTGAAAAAAATACTGATAATCCATAATTCCATTTTTATGTCAAAAACTGAGTTTTCATATTAGCTGCTATGATAGCTACCAGAGTGTATCACAGCTTCCGGTTTTGGGTATTCTGGCTACGCATCACTCTCACTCATTATTTGGTAACTTGTGTGTGTATGTGGAACTTCCCCTTGATTCTATTGGCTCTAACGGTTACAAATAGATGTCAATCAGCAAAATCGACCAAGGAGGGCCAGAGATAGGTCAAATCCACCCAAATAACCCCAGAAGTGTTTTTTTGTGCTGAATCTCTACTTGGTTTTGCATCAATCTTGATACAGGGTACTTATTATATGTTATAGTTTGGATTCCTAAAGCTTTTAGTCTCCGATCCCATCATTCAAGGGTGGTTTTCACTATAAGTAATGTTTTTGTCTGTGCATTTTTTATTCCATCACAAAGCTGATTAATCAAATCACCAGCCAGTATTTATTTTCTTCTGGTTGCTGTGGAATCTGAGAGGGGGATTTGCTTGATTTGACCTGTTATTTCCTCTTTTTGTTTGCCTTCAACATGGTCTCCATCACTTCAGTCATGCATTCTTTTATACTTCAGTTATTATTCAGTGGAATGTCCTTACCTACTAACCTAGTTAAATCAAAGTGGTTACTTTTTTTTGGCTGGGCAGTGTAGTTTTACACACCGTCTTATTTGACTTTCTCAGGACTTAAAACTGTTTTTTGGGGGCAGACCCCCTCAAAGAAAAAAAAATATTTACACACGTAAGGTCATCATCTTAATAGTTTTGTATGCTCATCTGAGCAGAGCATCAAGTTGACGTGTATTACAGCTGAATGCGGCGATTACCATTTTGTTCAGCAAAACGACTCACAAACGTATTAAGATCAACAGCTTTGGTGCGTTTTGATTCAATGCTGAGTACAGCCAAACTGACAGTCTCTTCTCTGTCAGTCTAGACCGCAAATACCTCATTCCTTCAGTGCTTGGGTCCGAATGATTCTCATTTTGCGCCGTCCCGTTCAAATTAAATCGCCGCCAATCATATGTCCACGCTCGCAGGACCGGGGGAGGGGTTACATGACGTGCATCTTGTGCTCAGTGGCGACTGGTCATTAGGGGCAGGTGGGGCACAGCCCCACCTAGTGTCAGCAGAAAGTATTAAAATAATGATTACAACAAAATGCAAAAAATAAATTAAAAAATATATAAAATATATTTTAAGATCATGTTTAATCATCTGATTCGTCTGTACATTGTTGTTTTAGTATGTGTTCTTCTAATTAGTGTATACAGTGTGTGCCTATTGAGCTGTTTAGAGCCATGTGGGACAAAACCTGATCCTGCCCCTCCCTCTGACTGTCTAAGTGAACGGTGACTGCAAAAACTACACTGCGCATGCTCAGAGTATTTTCCTATTTAATGTGTGTGGCAAAAAATAATGACCATAGGGGCATAGTGCTGCCATCCCCACCATACGTCATCTCACATCATTCAGAGCTGATTGGCTGTAAGTACGTGTGCCGCGAAAAGTGTGGTGTGTGAAGAGGAGGAGAGAGAGCTGCAGTGAGGCGTCCTAAAACCCGGAAGTAAGATGAGCATTGCTTCCCTTGACAAAAAAGCAATGAGATTTCTCCATAGGATTTTAGAAAATAGCTCCAAATAAGGTCTGTGGGAAACAAACCTGTTAGATAAATGCACGTTTTTTTCCGCCGGATAATATCCACATGTCTACCCTACTTTTATAATTTTCGAATCATAAATCTATTGATTAGATTAGATTTATGATAGACTTTTGAAACTACAAGAAGATAAGGAGGACTTTTACAAAAAAGTAATAGAGATGTTTGTCCAGAAGGATAGGCAAATGGACTTAATCTTCAAGTCAAGGTAAGACCGCAATGTTATTGAAAATGAGATCTTACTAAGAGAGAACAATTCAATATTTAAATGATAAAATTACATTTTTTTGCGTATCCTTCTGTTGAACTGTCTGTTTAAAAGTAATTGAAGCATCAGACAAAAAAAGCTTTTGAAAATAATATTATATTTTGATTTAATATATTTGTAAACCTGAAGAGTCAGTGCCAGTGCCTCACCAGCCATGAACCTCTCTGCAGAAGCTTATATATAGACATCTGAGTTTTTTGTGCCCCACCACTTTTGTACATATAGAAACGCCACTGCTTGTGCTGCATTCACTTGCACTCGGACATTAGAGACTTTCTCTCATAAATGTCCGATGAGCACTGTTTGCAGTCTATGGACATAGCGGATCATTTTGACTCGTTGCGTTGTGGCGATGTCTCGCAGATAACACAGATAATATAGATAATACATATGAAAAGTATAATTTGCTCAGAGTCCAGAGACAGTTGTGGTTCGGTCCGGATCCGGACCGGAGTCCGTACTTTGAGGATGCCTGCCATAAAGGTACTTAATGATAATACAACAATATTTATACACAGCCCCACCTAGTGTCAGCAGAAAGTATTAAAAATAATGATTACAAAAAAATGCAAAAAATAAATAAAAAAATATGTTAAATATATTTTAAGATCATGTTTAATCGTCTGATTCGTCTGTACATTGCTGTTTTAGTCTGTGTTCTTCTAATTAGTGTCTACAGTGTGTGCCTATTGAGCTGTTTAGAGCCATGTGGGACAAAACCCGATCCTGCCCCTCCCTCTCCCTGTTTAAGTCAATGGTGACTGTAAAAACTACACTGCGTATGACACTGAGTATTTTCCTATTTAATGTGTGTGGCAAAAAAATAATGACCATAGGGGCATAGTGCTGCCATCCCCACCATACTTCATCTCACGTAATTCAGAGCTGATTTGCTGTAAGTAGTGTGCCGCGAAAAGTGTGGTGTGTGAAGAGGAGGAGAGAGAGCTGCAGTGAGGCGTCCTAAAACCCGGAAGTAAGATGAGCATGGCTTCCCTTGACAAAAAAGCAATGAGATTTCTCCATAGGATTTTAGAAAATAGCTCCAAATAAGGTCTGTGGGAAACAAACCTGTTAGATAAATGCACGTTTTTTTCCGCCGGATAATATCCACATGTCTACCCTACTTTTATAATTTTCGAATCATAAATCTATTGATTAGATTAGATTTATGATAGACTTTTGAAACTACAAGAACATAAGGAGGACTTTTACAAAAAAGTAATAACGATTTTTGTCCAGAAGGATAGGCAAATTGACTTAATCTTCAAGTCAAGGTGAGACTGCAATTTTATTGAAAATGGGATCTTACTAAGAGAGAACAATTCAATATTTAAATGATAACATTACATTTTTTGGGTATCCTTCTGTTGAACTGTCTGTTTAAAATTAATTGAAGCATCAGACAAAAAAAGCTTTTGAAAATAATATTATTTTTTTATTTAGGTCAAAATATAATATGTGTAAACCTGAAGAGTCAGTGCCAGTGCCTCACCAGCCATGAACCTCACTGCAGAAGCTTATAGACATCTAAGTTTTTTGTGCCCCACCACTTTTGTACATATAAAAACGCCACTGCATACTCAATTTCTAGAGATATACTATAGTCATTTGCACATCTTTGCTGTGACTAATTTTTGTGTCCATTGCTGTCACAAAAGCGCATCTTTAATTTCAGAATGATTTTTCCTTGATTTAAGCCATTATTGAGTTTTTTACCCTCAGTTCCTGATTAAGGGGATGTAATCTACATGCTCCCTCCTCTACCTTTAGGTCCTCATTACACACTCCACATTAAGCTCTTGGATTCATTACTGTGTAGATAATTACAATACCCACAACTGCATTTTTCATGATTAGGTCGGTTGGTCTTTCTTCACTGAGAAGCACAATAACCCTTGGTGATTACTTATCTACAAATGTCTCGTTGGAGAAACGCTATCCTGTATGTATCTTTTAATGCTCTGAAACGAATAACTGCTCTAGAGCTGGTTATTCATGAAGAAATCTAAAAAAAGCTAATTTGAAGCACTCTATACGTCTATGCAGCCTTAAAGCCAATACACAATGATGGCTGACTAATAATGTAATTTATTTTATTTTATTCTTGTCTTTTGATTAATATCAGTTTGTTTTCTGTCAGTCCGACTGCAAACAGGGTGTTGTCGTATAGAAAAAGAAAGTACATTGAGCCAACCTTGGATAAATAAAGGTCAAATCAATTGCCTGTCACTCTTTGCTCTGTTTCTAATGAAGACACACACATCTAGCTGAATTAATGTAAGGAAACCATGAATATGGCAAAACTAATTTAGGTGTAGCCGATTTATTAAATGTGTGGTGTTGAAAAATATTTCCTGGACTTTGAAACATTTAGGGGATTTCCCCCTGGGTCACAGAATATGTTTTTTCAATTTAGCGTATTCTTTTAATCCTTCCCCCTAATCATCCCGTTTCCTGTCATTCCTCCTTCTATTTTTCTCATATTGTGATCTAACTCTTACCATGAATTGTATAAATCAGTTAGCTGGTGCTGACCTTTTCCCATGTGTTAATGCATTCACATGTAGTCCAATTTCCTGTTGTCATTACATGGCCATATTGGTACTCGTTGCATCATATCCTGTTTTTATTAACCTTGCTTACTCATACCAAACCTACAGTGGAAAACATAATTCATTCTTTACAGAGATTAGAAGGGATGCAGTTGAGCTTTTTCTGTTTACTTGTGCATTTGTGTAAGCAATGCTAACAGTTTCCATGGTGATTGTGTTTGAAATGTACCTTTTAGTTTATGTATCAAAACTAAAGAGATTCTTGAAATGTAGTCTGTTTCATGAAATCGGTTATTTGGGAATTTGGAGGTGAACTACATCTAGACTAGTGCATGTTGAGATCTTTGAGTAATTGTATAAGCGGCCAACCCACTATTACTGTATGTCTATCGCTCATGCTTTATAAAACAATGTTGTTGCATCTGACATGGAACTATACATAAAAAATGTGCAGATACATCTGTTAACCCCATTTGTCAACCATAAATCCATCGTTAAACTGTGTAAGTATTTGCACACAAAAAAATAGCTACTACTTCTTATGTGTTACAATTACATTGAGGTCATCAATTGATATTTTCCTGTAGCCATTGTGTTACAGTTACAGTGCAGTTGTCCTCCAGTAATCTCCACTGAATCCAGCAGCAATAACACCAGAGCTGTAATAAGGGATATAATCATAAGAAACACAAGAGCATAACTGGTAGTAATTATTGTTTATACCAAACCCTAGGCTACTGAATAAAGTCAGCAGTATAATTTATTTTATTTAGTTCCGCCTATAGTTGTGCGCTTTATTGTTTTTCCCCACTCCATTATTTTATTTCTGCCTCTTTAATGACCTAATTTTCCCATGAGAATATGTACTCTCAGCCTCCGTTAAATTAAACTGCAGCTTTTGATCCGTTGATGTTGTATGCAATTGGCCGCATATTCATTGTTAACTTTCTCAAAGCTGGATCCAAAACGTATCTCACAGACACAGCTCATAAGCACTACTGTGAGACCAGTTATAATGGATTTCTAATGTCTGGCCCAACAAAGCCACAAGGTAAAAACTAAGCTGATCTCGCTTTGTGAGTCAGACCTCAGGACATTAGCACTTCAACTTGAATAAGACTTAAGCCACAGTGTGACCCTTATTTCACGGAGAATGTATGCATTAAGACTCAAAATGCATGGTAATAAAATAATTTGAGGATCTTAACTAGAGACTTGCATCAGACTAAAGTGTTTGGTAAGATCTCCAGACCAGCGGGGTTAGCCTGGCTCCAGAGGCTGGGGTATTCACCACTACACCATATTTTGGCATTACTCAAGTCATTTTTTAAGATTCAGGCTGACATCCACCATGAATCTGCTCTCTGGTTCCCACAACCCATTCCCCTTGTTGCCATAGCCAGAGTGTGTTTGTGTTTTCAAGGGTGTGTACTCAGCGGTTAGTGACTTGCTGATTGTATTAGCTAGGAAAGCTGGTTTGGAACTTAGAGTCTTGGAAAAATATGACTCACAAACTGTTGTTTCTTCTCCTTTTTGCTTTTTCTCTCACTTCATCCTTCTTTTGATCCACCCACTGCAACCCCACACATGACGTGATATTTGCTTTAAACCCACCACATTAAAAAAATCCACATTTGAGATGATCAAGGATCAAACTCAGTGTGGATGCTAATTTGCCAGATATAGGCTACACTACCCAATTTCTCATTTGAATTCAGTAAAAGTGTAGTTTAAAGTTACAGAATATGCACGAAAGAAGCTAGATTTGATGAAATAAGCAAGAGAGAACCATGGGAAAGCTCAACACATTCACAGATGGCAACAGACAAAACATTTTTTAAACAGCCAATATCCTTAAGAATAAAAGGTATTTTATACCTGGTAAAGCATCAGAATCAGAATACCTTTATTAGTCCCACATCATGTAGTGAGGAAGAACATTGGTTCCTTTGACATAGACTGTGTCGCCTGTTCTGGTAGTCCAGTAACACAAATCATGTACATGTGTATCATTCATTCATCACTAAGATTAAATTACAAAATGCCACATAACTCCATAAAAATACTGCCTTTTGAAATTGAACTCTCTGTAGAAATCCAGAAATATGAGCAGTCAACTATAGTTTTTTGTTGTTGTTTCTAATTGGAAGAGTTACTTTATTAATGGAGTCAAGTGTATAACTTTAAAACATGTTCCTAATAAAGCTTTACGACTTCAACAAGCTGGTAAAGATTAAGATCAGGACAAGATGAACTCATGTCACCATAGCTGAATGTCTCAAGTGACTCCTCTGCTTCTTTGTCCCATTTGCCAGGAGATAACTTATTCTACACTGTGGTGTGCGTAGTGCGTGTGTCTCTGCACATGAAGTGAATCACTACGCCCTGATTGAGCATGCTAGTTCAGTGCCTCTGAGAAAACTAGGGCAGGATAAGAACTCAGAACTAGGACATTTCGAACTTTAATTCTCTCTTGTTTTGTCTTTCTGTAGTTATGCAGGTCTTGTTGTTGGCAGCAGTTTAAAAGCCCAGAAGGAGAACCCAGAGATGTCCGTCCGTAATACAGATCCTGTCCTGAAGGGGGCCAAACAGAGGCTGGAGCAGCTTACACAGGTAAACACCAAGCGGCAAACTCTGGGGAACAGCCGGGAAGCCAATACGGAAGTGCCACACACTGCAGTTCATAGATGGGCCGCTAGGGACTGGCTGCAGAAAGGAGCAATTTCCATAGACCCCCATGTTAAAATGCCCAACTTTACAGCAGAAAAAAACATGTTTCTACCCATGGATGAAATAAATATTATTATCGATATAGTTAGATTCCACCTTTATGATTATGAATCTGTGAGTGAATTGTTTTCTAACACGACCCTTTTATTTATATTAGGTCTTAACGTTTTTGCATAAATTAGGGCGTGGTCACGTTGATGGACACGTACATGCCTCACTGTCAGCTAACAGCAACTTGTCCACTCTGCTAGGCTACAACCATAGAGGCTACAACGTTAGTTAGTAATAGTACTGTACTTGACCCTTTAGCTTTAGCCGTGTTTGTGGTGATTGTGCCTTTTAGGGAATATTGTTACAAATACCAGGCAATTAAAATGTCGTGCTGTGCGCTTGAATGTACTAACAGAACTTCCAAGAAGTCTAAAATGATAATATTATACATGTTAACCCCATTTGCAGGTGTTTGTGTGCTTGGTAGCTTAGCTTGTTACTTATTAGCCAGCTAAGGACGTAACCCTTTATGCATAGGCTACATATACATTTTAGTTTATGATTCAGCCTTGGGTAAGACTTTTATAGTCTATGGCTATGACGCCCATAATGCTAAACGGGAGCAAATGTTAATAGGGGACCCAATTATCCCAGTGGTGGCCGCCGGAGCTAACGGAGCCGCAGGGGGCTAGCTCCAGCCGGCGTCCCGGAGCTAGCCCCCTGCGGCTCCGTTAGGTCCGGGCAGTGGAGTCCGTCTTTTCTCAACGTGTGAATGACAAGCATTAAGAGTCACAAAATATAGCTAATTCTCTTGCAGATTGTCTCATTTGATTATGAATGTAACGTTTATATAGGGGAACTACACTGTTAGCAGTAACTTGGTATGCAAGTATTTCATGTTAGCTTAGCTTCTTAGCCTGAGCTAGCTCTGTTTACTTCCAGTTCGGAGGCAGCAGGTCCCGCGGATTAGACTCTGACGTCACAGTCGAGCCGTTAGTGGCCGACTCCGCCTACTAAGGGCTTCACGGCAACTCTGCAGAATCCTATGGGTGACGTCAAGGACACTACGTCCATTTATATATACAGTCTATGGTAAACACTCATGAAGTCCTACAGATAAGTTAACCATGTTGATATGACCCAGAGAAAGCTATCTTGATCAAATATAACATATAGATTCATGGTCCCCATACCTTGTGACATTTCAATATACATCCCTATCAATTCCTATACTATCCTGTCCATTAATAGATTCCCAAATGATGATTTCCATTGTTTTTGGAGAACCTCTGAACTATCTCTAGCACCTCCTCTTATACACAGAGAATCCAATGGGAGGATGGCCAGGAGAATTTTTTAAATTTCAGACACATGATCTTTTAGTTTTTTCTTTTGCAACATATTCGTATAGGTACACCCGCATGAACATATCTGACATGGACATAAATAAATTCCGTTTTCTCTCCTCAGCCCACATAATGAAGTCTGCGTCTTTAACCATTATACACTAATGTAAGCTGTGATATATGTGCGTTATATTTAATTATCCCACTGTGCAGCCTCTGAGGAAAAACTGTATGTTGATGAACCTACGTGTTGATGATGATGGAGTCAGACTCAACAATAAGATCTGTGTGGGATTTCATAACTCTTCCACAGAGCATTGATATCTCCTGTGTTCACCTTGGCCGTGACATCATGACGTATGAGGGTGATTAGCATTTTGCAGGAATTTGTCTACCTCTCATTAAGGGCCAGAATTATTCATATCCATGCTTTAAAAGATGATGCTATTGTTAGTTTGATCCTTGGCTGTTATTATAACGGTGGAATATTAAGTTCAGCCTCCCAGTGTTTCTCTTATGATGTAGGTGTGATACCGTTTTCTAAAGCTAGCTGCAGGGGTCCGGCTTGTTTGTGAAGTGTTCTCGTCCTCATGCTTCGTTATCACCTCATGTGTGAATCGCTGCTAAATCCAATACATTTAAATGTCAGCTCTCGGAACAGCTGTAGATAATAACATGCAATAATAAATTAACTGATTCAATAATTAAACTTGATTTATGCAGCACTTTCAAGAGCTCTGAACAGCATGGTAATATGGTGATATGATTCGCATGAATGATTCATAAAATCATGTGAATATGATTCCATAAAATGATACATCAAGGTTATCCATAACGATGATTCATTAGTTGCGCGAGGACCATGTGGCTGTGTTCAGGGGAGTTTTGAGACAGGCTGACACATGCTGAGAGAAGGAACAAACAAAAGAGTGAAGAGAGACCAGCAGAACTAATGATATGTCAAACATGTTATTGTCAAATCATTAACTCACCATAAATCTCAATAAAATTCCCAGCCAGTCCGAGGTACTTTTGGGTCATGCTTTCTTTTTTATTTAAAAACGCTTTATCATTTCCTAAAACAACTGGGTCAAACAGGAATGATACTGCTTTAGTCTGGGACTATTACCAGCAGCATATTGTGTGTGCTTGCAGGAAATGATGACAGTATAATATCATTTGTTTTTTTGGTGCACATAGGATTAAATGTGTGAGGCTTTGGATACACAGGCTGTAGGATACATTTATTGTTTATTTGTTGTTATTCAATGTAGGATTTGTTGACTAACTAAACTATAGATTGGCCATAACCATGACTATCATGATGACAGAAATGTCAGCCTATGCCTGTAACATCAGGAGGTCGATTTAAAAATGAATTAGGGTTAAAAACAACATGTTTATTGTAAGGCAAGAGTGGAAATTGTTCCTTGTCAAGAAAACCAGGTGAATTCTGTAAGTGAATTTGAAGAAATCATGGGATGTGACATGGTTTGTTTTTCTCCTTTTGCTGTTGAGGCTCTTTTTTTGCCTTGTCTAATTTGAATGCCATTTATCATGTTGCATTTACATGGAGGAAATCCCGAGTCAGCATCCTCCCGCTATAAAAACAAACACACACCACACATGAACCATGCGATCACTTATGCATGAGATTCGCTTTCTCAGGCCCATTAATTCTATGTTAGCCATATATGTTCGTTATTACATGATTTAAAGACTATTGGAGCTTCTGTGAATCTTCTAACATCCTCACAAACACACACTTAAATGAGGATTGGAAAAGTAAGATCAATGCTTTTGGCTTGTAATGCATGCCTGCTGAATTGATGATGGGTATGCTAACAAACCACAGCATGCACCAAAGGGAAAAGTCAGATCTAACACAGCTCATCTGAATTGCAAAACTATGTTGGCTTCCAAGGGGTGTGCAGTCTTTCCATCTTTCTGATAAATTCAGAGAATGCAAGTCTGGGCACACAAACAAACCCTATGTGTAAGAAGTGTACACACAGATCTGTTATTGTTTTACTTTAGAGTCAACTTTGTAAATCCCAGGGCTTGGGCTGCCATGCTAGCTGCACCAGTGCTTTCTACGTGTGAGAAGCCATTTATCTGAGGCACAAACATTAATGTACGCCATTTAATAATAACTATTCATGCCTGTCATGTGTGCCATTTACACAGTCGCACAGCTAGGATTATAAGAGGAACAAAAAATGTAACGAGACAAAGAAGCATCCTTGGAATTCTAATTATTCCCCCAGCCGTGTTGTTTTGAAGGGCTGTCGTTCTTTCCGTATTTTCCCCAGTCTCTTCTTATCCTTCGCTGTCACAATTTTGTATTATGTGTTAATTAGAGTGGGTTGTGTTTCACATAGGCTTTGCCCTCTAATGGGATTCTATTAGCCAGTCGCCAAACCTTGCAATTAAAATGTGTATTTACATGCTCAGCCAACCAGCCTGAGTCTCATCCACCCTCTGAGGGCTGCCCCTGGCCTGCATAGGGAGGGGCAGTAGACCCCCCACTCTTAAGTGACAGCAGAATACAGGAAGTATGGCGCATCTTAACATCAATCAGAAGGGAGGGTGAGAATACTGTTAGTGGTTAAGGTGAGGACTCTTGGTCTTATCTTATTCATTTGTTTTTATATTTCAAAAATACAACAGGACAGGACTAAATTAATTCAAAACAAATTAAGAACTGAATGGCAATTATTCAATACTTTGTATTAGCTACATTCTAACCATCAGCACTGTGATTGGTCAGGTACCGTTATTACCTCTGATGTAGTGGTTTCTGTATATTGGTGTAATATGGGTCTAAAAACAGTGTAATAACAGTATAGCATTGGTGTATCATGGGTATAATCGGGTGTTGTACAGGTGTATATAATGGTATGACATGGGTGTAATGGGGTATAATTATGTGTAATATGGTTGTAATAACAGTGTAATATGGGTGTAATAGGGCTGTATGAATGTGTGATATTGGTGGGATGTTAAAAATAGCAATCAATTAATTTTCCAAAATATTTATATGTGAAAGGGTTACCTGGATTATGAAAAATAACGTTTTTGTTAAACACTTTGTAGAAGAGTGTAGCATGTGTTGTGTCTCGTCAAATGTGTTAGTTATGTTTATGTGTTTTGTCTGTCATTTCCTGTTTTATTTTGTATTTACCTCTTGTCTTTCATGTCAGGCCCTGTTTCTTCCTCCCCTTGTGTGTTTTTCCCGCCATCATCAGTGTCTGCCCCGCCCCTGATTGTTTCCACCTTTTCCCACTCACCTCGTGTTTAAATAGTCCTGTCTCTCCCCTGTCCTGTGTCAGTTCGTCTTGTTTGTTTCTCCGAATGGTCGTACCAAGCCTCAGCTCAGAAAGGATCGCTTTCATTCATATCAGGTTTTGTTTCTTTTGTTAATTTTGTAGGCTTAAGTTTTCCTTAAGTCCTCTTTTTGTTACGCTAGTTTTTTCCTCCTTGTGAGCGCCTTTTGTTATTTCCAGTACCTACTAAGAGGAATTACCTGATCTGTGAAATTAAAATTAAATTTTCTTTATATTCAAGACTTTTTCTTTTTCTGTTTTTCGAGATCCTGTCAGCATGGCCCAAGGAAAAAACAATAAATGTATGTAGTGGATCCGAATCAACTGCACATACTGTACACACATTTTACGTTTGCTTTCTTTAACATTGCAAGATGGGGCATTTGTGTTGCATGTGGTTTAGAAAGTTTATGGGTTCACTTCCCTGTTGTTGCTAGGATGGAAATATCAGAGAGGTCTATCTCTATCTCTTAACAATCAATTAAATAAGATTATTTCCAAAATGTGAAATACTCCATTAAACAACGCAAATATCGACTGCATGTCTATTATTTTTTTATTTTAATTATTTTATTGTAAAATCTCATTGAGACACAAATTATGAAACTATATGTTTTTTCAGGAATAATTAGATAGGACAAACCACTCTGGAGTTGTAAATTAAATGACTAGCAGTGTAATGGTTTCATTGGAGATTTTCAGCACCACATGACCCAAATTATTTTTTAATTCTTTACTGAGAAATACAGTCCTGATATAAACCTTGCTTGTTTGGTTTTCCCTCAGGCCTCATTTGCAGCCTGATGACATGATGGTGAATCACTGCACAGAGTCTCCATGTCCCTTTGGACACGCTGTCACTGAATAACCTTGGTTCCCCTTGTTTCCACGGGCTGCCCCACACCTACTGGAGGCCATATGTCCCTACTTACAATGTTTACCCAACCTGCATCTATTCAGCAGGGAAACTCATTTAAACATAGGTAGACTATATCAACAATTGCTATTTTAATACCGTGAAAATGCTAACCCTTTATAACTTAGCTTCTCCTTGTTCCAGTCAAGTATTTAAATGTGCATTGCATTACAAAATGTGTATGTCTACTGCTGCACATTTCCAGGGTTACAAATGTATACTATTTGCCATCTCAGTCGATATGTGTGTGTCACACTGCGACCACAGTGACTTTGTAGCAGCAGTTTATACCATATGTTCTTGTGTTAAAGGGATTATATTTGCAATGCAGAGGTAAGCCATGTTTAAATATTAGAAAGCAGAATGGATTTGGCTGTCAAGCAACAGGCAACGTAGGCGGTGAGGCAAATTATCTTACGCTGCATAGCAATACAATTCTAATATGTGTCATTATAAATCCAAACAGACCTTTGTAGTATTTCATTTGACAGACAGATTTCACCAGTATAAAATAACATAAATCATTACGGTAGATGGTGCAATTTTTAAGCATAAGCTTTGCTGTAAATGTAGATATATAGTGAAATGTCACCGCCATATATCCTTTTTCCTTAGTAAACTGGTGGATGTTTGTCTTATCTCCGCCCTCAGCTGGAGTTGATATACCTTTACTCTCTACGACACATTTATCATTCTGTGAACCAATTATATGTTCCTGTTGTCTAGACAATATGAGTAACAACCTACCAACTCCCATTTTGTTATTTCATAGTTTCTTACATAGACAACAAGTTTGTGTTGTCCTGATCAAATTCTTGACCCCAATATGTGAGGGTTATGGATGTTTTTTGTTGGCTCCCTCATTAGTTGAGCTACTGTATAGGAAGTGCAGGTTTCCATTCAGCATCACAAATTAGTGTTAGCCACAGCATCCACACTGTGAGTTAACTGAGCAGTAGATAATATGGATTCCTGCAGAGACAGCATGACCTCAATTACCCTTCACTCTGCTCTCTGACCTGAGTGTGTGTGTGTGTGTGTGTGTGTGTGTGTGTGTGTGTGTGTGTGTGTGTGTGTGTGTGTGTGTGTGTGTGTTTATATTTCTCATTATTCTTTTGAGTTCTGTTATCTTTTCTGTGGAATTCAGTCCCTTTAGATGGAACAATAAGGTTGGTTTCTTCATTAAGCATTTCTCTTATATCACTGCTTTAGGATCTTTATCACTCAAGTATTATCTGCAAATACATTATTTCTGACCTTTGACCTTGTTCATTTGTAGCTGTATTTGATTTGCGAGCTGAAGATTAATGCTACATTTGGCTAATATTCACAGTGTTTCACATTTTATATTCACAACCTCAGTTCTCATTCATAACACTCCGTTCGATGTCTCACTATGGGATGCGCCTCAACGCGTATGCAAACAGAAGCATCAATCTCATTACGCCAATCCTGATTGGCTGGTGATCTTGACGTCAACGTCAGGGAATCCACCCACCCTTTAAGTAGCTTGCGCTACGTCGCAGCGTCATTCAAACACCTCTTCTCGCTTCAGAGCACATCTCAAATATCAGTAGCCGGGCTAGCTTAACGGTCCACAGACTGAACCCAAGCTAACATTCGGTCGACGGGCGCTTGCCGGTTACTTTTTTGCTTTGCGGAAGAATTGAACAAATATTAACACACCAGTTAATATTGTAATCTGCCCCGCCATTTTTTCTTTCGAAATAACGGTACGGTTTGATTTTTTTCTTCAAACAGTAACATACCTGTTGCTAGTTTATCCCTCCGCGCCGACACCATGGCGAGCGGGGACGGACTCTTCTCTCCCTCACACCAGAGGAGACGGAGGTAAGAAAGATATTAACACACCAGTTAATATTTTTTAAAGAAAAAATCTACCCCGTCGTTTTTTCCTTTCGGAATAACGATAAGGTTGGATTTTTTTTCGGTAACATACCTGTTACTAGCTTGTCCCTCCGCGCCGATACTCCGGCAAACGAGGATGGACCCTTCTCTCCCTCACACCAGACGAGTCGGAGGCTCGGCTCGGAGGCTCGGCTCGGAGGCTGCGGGTTTAGGATCTCGGGCACGGACTCACACCAGGTCTTCTCGTCCTGCCTTGGGCTGGAACACGCCCAGGAAGCTATCGATACCCCCAGTTCGTGCGGGCATTGTGCCCGCTTCACCATCAAGAGCCTCCGCCGGCGTCTAGCGCGCCAATCTTCATGTCCGTTGATTCGCCAGCCGGCAATCGGGACATGGTGACGGAATCGGAGCCCCGCGCCGTATCAGGCTGGGGCCCGGTGGCGGCAAGAGCCGCGAGAGCGGAGCCCCGCGCTGTGTCAAGCTGGGGCTCCCAACTGGACCTCACCGTGGTTCCACTCGCGGAGGATGTCCTAGAGCTGGATTATATGGAGGAGGATGAAGAGGAGGCCTCTGAGTTCCTCTTATCCGACTCGGATGAGCACGAAGATGACATCTTCGTTTCACCTGCCCAGGCTGCCAAGACGGAGGCGATGTCCGCTCCCCCGGGGGAAAGCACACCAGCTTCGCCCTGCCTCAGTATGGACTTGCAGACCGTGTGCCAACGCGCTGCGTCCAGGCTGGACATCCCCTGGGCTGAAGTGGCCAAGGAGACCTCCAGATCTCAATATGAGGGGAAGAACTTGCCCCAAGCAGCGAGGATGAGGAAGCAGCTTCTCCCAGTCTTTCCAGAGATGCTAGACGAGGTGTCGGCCTCGTGGAGAGACCACCCTTTCAGCAACAAGGCCCCAATCCAGGGTGCCTCCTCTTTGGACTGTGTCGGCATGGAGAAGCTCGGCCTGCTCCGCATGCCGCCCATGCCGCCCATGGAACCGCTGGTGGCAGCCCACCTCCAACCGCGGCTGAGTTCGGCACCGAGCAGGAACCCCACGCTACCGGCAAAAGCAGACCGCTTCCAGTCAGCAATGACCGAACGAGCCTATAAAGCCGCAGCTTTGTCCGCCAGGGCGCTCAATGTCTCCTCGCTGCTGACCGCCTACCAGGCGGAGCTCTGCGAGGACATGACGATCAAACATGAGCCTGCCGTGTGGGACGAAATCGCAGCGATCACAGACAGTTTCCTCCGTGTGCAGCGCTGTGCAGTCCAAGCCACGGGCAAAGCACTGGGAAATCTATCACATTGCTTCTAATGCAGAAACTCCACTTTACTGATGCTCTCTTTCAAGGTCTCTCCGAATATTTGCTGTGTGTAATTGTCCGGTGATTTAATTCCGAGAAACACACACAGAGGAAATCGATGAAATTCGATATTCCGAGGTTATTTATTAGCCCCAAATATTCTTATTGTTTTTACATGGGCCGTGTTTGCTCCATGAGCACATGCTCCAGCAGCAACCACAGGGAAAATCGGCCAGGACAACGTCCCCCTTGACACCGATTCCCGAGGTTATAATTAGCCTCCGAATGTAAATGAGTAGAGAAACAAAAACAAATTGCAGCAGCTCAGTTCTTTCAGGAAATGTATAATACCGTCAAACACTGGCAAGCCAATCTCAAAATAGAAATGTACTTACCAGCCTCTGAAGATATGTTGGTATGCTGTCCGTGACGCCAATCTGTGAGAGAAACTTCTGATCAGCAATGTGATGGAAGAAATAGAAGACTGGAATCCGCTTTATCAAACACCGGAGTTTATTGAGAGTCAACGGCCGGGAGCATTTACAAGGTGTCTCATTCATTGAAAAACCCTGGCAACACTGCCCATTTACAGAGCAGAACAGCGCAATTCTACACAGAGAATATAGGAGTGGCCTATATTCGCGCTCTTTCCATCCTAATCGATATCACACATGTTGAAACAAAGGACTGATCTGTTAAAGCCATCTGCGCATTTAGTCACACTTCCCCCACAGGAAGGCAGGGCCTTTTGGCCTTTTGCCCTGTGTAAATTACAAACAGGACACATAGGGAAAACACTCAAATTCTCCCATGCACAGATCTCAATAAAATATTTTCTTCACAGACGGGGCTGTGAAGGCATCACCGCCACGCACATGCGCAGTGTCGACCGGGGTTTTCAACCTGGGGTACCACCGTGTTCAGACACTAGAGGGCCCCATAACACAACAAATAAAGACACAGAGGGCAGACAACAGAGATGTGACATCTCCACTCGCCTTGAGGATCGAAAAGTGGAGGATGCTCAAAGATTCTGCTTGGGTTTTCAAGACAATAACACAGGGTTACAGACTCCAATTCGCTGTCACCCCCCCTCACTTTTTGGGCATTCTGCATTCGCAAGCCCGGGGAGATTTGGCCCATATTCTAGAGCAAGAGATCCTCTCGCTACTAGACAAGAAGGCTATATCTATAATACCCTCTGAACAGAGTCAGAGCGGCTTTTATTCCAAGTATTTCCTCGTTCCCAAACGGGGAGGGAACGGGATTCGGCCAATACTGGATTTGAGGGCTCTGAACAAATATCTCAAAAGATACAAATTCAGAATGCTCACTCACACATCTGTTGCGTCTCGTGCGCCAAAACGATTGGTTCACATCAGTCGACCTGAAAGACGCGTATTTCCACATCCCAGTATATTATCCACACAGGAAATATCTGAGGTTCGCATTTCAGAAAGGCGAACCTCAGATATTTCCTGTGTGGATAATATACTGTACCCTGATACTATACCCTTATATTGTCTGTTACGAGTACAGAGTACTTCCCTTCGGTCTGTCTCTCAGCCCACGAGTGTTTGTACGGCTTCCGTTAAGCCCCGTTAAGATAACAGGGTATTCGCCTGGCAACTTATCTGGACGATTGGCTCCTTCTCGCACAGTCGGAGCAAGAGGCTATTACGCAGACGAATGTCCTCGTAAAACACCTGCTCGACCTGGGTTTCGTAATAAACACTGAAAAGAGCAGCTGGGGACAAAAAGTTGTCCCCAGCCCAGACTGTACTCTTCCTGGGCCTATGCCTGAATTCGGTGCCCTTTACAGCCCGCCTGTCAGCAGAGAGAGTGAAAGCCTTCAGGGCTTGCCTCGCTCATTTCCAGCCACGCAAATATGTTCTCTTCAGATCATGTCTGCGGTTACTGGGGCTCATGGCGTCAGCCATCCTGGTGGTACGACTGAGGGAGTTTCAGCGCTGGGTAGCTGCCCTCAGACTGAACCCCGTGCGTCATGGCGCGCAGAGAGTGATGCTCACTATGAAATTCATAATGGCACTGCGCCACTGGCTGCACCCGACTTTTCTAGTACGGGGCATGCCTATGGGTGCTGTCCTATCGCGGAAGGTGGTCACCGCAGACGCATGTCTGACGGGCTGGGGGGGTATATACGAAGGTCGACCTGTGAGGGGTCTCTGGAGCACCTCCAACGGTCACACACAAATTATCTGGAGCTTTTAGCGGTGTTTCTCACCCTGAAAGGCTTTCTGCCTTTTATCAGAGGACATCATGTCCTCGTGAGGACAGACAACACAACCACAATATCATATATAAACCGCCAAGGGGGTTTGCGTTCTCTCCAGTAACACATGCTGGCACGCAAACTGATCTTATGGAGCTGCGGACGTCTCCTCTCTCTGAGAGCAACGCACGTACCAGGAGTGATGAACCTCGGGGCAGATCTGCTGTCCAGAGGTGCACCACTATATGCAGACTGGACTCTACATCCAATAATTGTGAGTCAGCTGTGGGTGCGTTACGGGTGGATCTGTTCGCATCAAAAGAAAACGCTCAATGTCAGCTGTTCTTTTCAATGCGCGATTTAAACGCACCGTTACGCACGTTTGGCCTCCGGTCCTTCTGTACGCGTTCCCACCCCCAACTCTGGCCAGAGTGAGAGAACAACGCCATACACTGATCCTAATAGCTCCACACTGGCTTGCAATGTACTGGCTGGCGGAGATATATCAGCTGCTGTGCGGGTAGCCGTGGCAGCTCCCGCTACGCAGGGACATACTGTCTCAGGCGGGGGGACGATTTTTATTTTTTATTTTTCTCATAGCTTGGCACTATGGGCCTGGCCCGTGAGTGGTATACCCTGAATACATTGGACTCCCTCAGAAGGTGATACACAATATTCAGAGTGCAAGAGCTTCCTCCACCAGGTCCCTCTATGACTGTAAGTGGAGGGTGTTTGAGGAGTGGTGCCTTAAAAAACGACACATCTCTTTTCAATGTCCTGTCGGGGTGATTCTATCATTTCTACAGGACCTGATTGATAAAACACAGAGCTTTCTCTACGATCAAAGTGTACCTGGCTGCTATTGCTGCATGCCTGTGGGCTTTGAGGGAAAGACGGCTAGCCAACATCCCTTGGTCTGCCGTTTTATGAAAGGGTCTCGCAGGCTCCTCCCTGTCTCCAGGTCACTGGTGCCCTTATGGGACTTGGCAGTGGTTTTAGATGGGCTCACTCGACCTCCATTTGAACCCCTGGAAGAAGCTGACATGAAACTCCTGTCACTGAAGACAGTGCTGTTACTGGCTCTGGCATCTGCCAAGCGAGTCAGTGACATTCATGCGCTCTCTGTACATCCTTCATGCACTCAGTTTGCCCCGCGGCAAATGAGAGTGTTGCTGAAGCCCAACCCTGCCTTTGTACCTAAGGTGGTTGGCTCATGTACCCCCATTGACATTGAGGCATTTCCTCCGCCACTGTGTTCCTCTGAGGAACAGCGGCCGAATTTGCTGTGCCCAGTCCGTGCTTTACGCACCTATATGGACAGGTCAAAAGAGTTTAGATGCAATGACCAACTCTTTGTATCCTGGGCTAACCCTCATAAGGGCAAGCCCGTTGCCAGGCAACAGCTCTCCCACTGGATTGTGGAAGCGATTGCTCTGGCTTATACGAGTCAGGGTTTGCAGGCACCAACGGGCCTGCATGCTCATTCTACTCGTGGACTGGCTACATCCTGGGCTTTGTTCAAGGGTGTTTCCATCCAAGACATTTGTGCAGCAGCGAGCTGGTCCTCACTGCTTATTTTTGTCCGCTTTTACAGGCTAGATGTCTCTGCTCCAAGTGTGGCCCGTGCAGTGCTGGACCCCGTGTTGAGACAGGGTTCTACCTGTTAAGTTCTGGTTGTTTTGGTGATTTTCGAGATAAGCATGTCTAGCAATGTTTCAATATCCCATAGTGAGACATCGAACGGAGTGTTATGAATGAGAACTATAGGTTACTTACGTAACCCCAGTCCTCAGAGTAACATGAAGTGAGATGTCTCACCAGACGGCCCTTCTTGCTAAGGCGAAGCGAGAAGAGGTGCTTATTTTGAAGGACGCTGCGACGTAGCGCAAGCTACTTAAAGGGTGGGTGGATTCCCTGACGTAGACGTCAAGATCACCAGCCAATCAGGATTGGCGTAATGAGATTGATGCTTCTGTTTGCATACGCGTTGAGGCGCATCCCATAGTGAGACATCTCACTTCATGTTACTCTGAAAACTGGGGTTACGTACGTAACCTATAGTTATGACATTTTTGCACATATACACATATATAAAAGAGGCAGTGAGTGATTTCAATTAATAATTAAGTACATTGTGCAGGAGAGGTTACGAGCAAACAATCACAAGTCATAGTTAACATTAACAAGTTAACGATAGTCATACCACAAATCATACAAAAATAAACAACATGTAATAAAGTGATGGCAATTATTATCCCAATTTTGATATGATGATGGTAGGAGATCAGAAGTTACAACACACTGTCATTCATAGATGCTTGTGTACGTGCAACGTTTTACATTTGTGTGTTTCTGTGTGTGTGTTTTATTTAGGAGCTGTTAGTGGAACTCGGCTGGGCGAGCAAAACTAGAGGAAAGGTGGAGGAAGAGGAGGGAGGGAGCACACAGACAGAAAGAGGGAGTGGGGATGACTGCGATGATGAAGATGGCTGTGAAGCATCTGGTGTGGAAAACGGTGAGTCATACACACCGTACACACTGTCAAAAATAGAGGAGTAAACATTAGCAAACATACTCCCACACATATAAACACATCAACTGATGCTCACTTGCAAGCATGTCCTATCTTCACTATGCAAATATATGGATTCTGATGCACACGTTAAAAATCCACATATGCAAACACGTGATAAAATATACATATATATGCACCTATAAGTAAAACACACACACAGTACATGGCATAGTGGTGGTTTTAATATGCTGCAGCCTCTACACATACTGTGCCAGCAGGGAAATGCCCAGAGGGAGGGATAGTGAGAAATGGATTTAACTACCCCCCCCCCCCCTCTATCGTTCTCCCTTTCTTTCTTTTCCTCCCTCTCTTCACCAGCTTTATTTCTGCTGGTCTCAGCCGTTTATTTCCTCTATGGCCAGGATAAAGGATGCACCAACCAGGTCATCCAAAAAACAGAAATGGGGATCCAAACTGTAATTATTCATGTTACACTTGACACATTCACCAGGCTCCTGCTCATATATTAACAGTGTTGGGCAAGTTACTTCCAAAATGTAATATATTACATATTACTTATTACTCTCTTTTGAAAGTAATAAGTTACATTACAAAATTACTCTCTCTGAAATGTAATGAGTTACACTACTTTAGTTACTTTTCTAGTTACTTTCACCAAAATAACCGCAAAAGAATGGCTAGGTATTTTAAATGCTAAAATGTAGTTTAGTGCAGCTCATTATACATCCAATGAAGGGCAATGTGGTATAGCATAAAAACTGTGTAGGCCCTTAAGGCTACTGACAACTTGTATTACACGGCTTAGTTGAATACTCCATTCTGATCGTAAATTCTTAACATGTGACACGTTGTTAATACAGCAGTACAGACCACTGTCAAGGACTATAACGAAGGTTGCTAAGGAGGATCAAGAAAGAGAAAGGAAAAGAGGTTAAAAGACGGAGCGCTGGACGTCAGATAAATCACCAGAAGAAGGCAGACAGGAAGTAAACACTAACAGGACACGGAATGGTCTCTGTATTTTGTTTAGTATGTGGCCGTGTACAGGCCCGGTACCAGAACAACATGACTCAGGGTGCCTCTGAGATTACAGGGGGCGCAGCAGTAGCAGGTTTACATGAGCAATAGTGGCCGGCAACAGCAATGAGAAATAGCATTGATGGTCCCAATGAACAGATTATAGCATTTGTTATGTTTTGAAACCACGCAAGTGAGAACATTTCAAGTGAGTTAAAAGTGCAATCCTGAAATATCTCATACAGTCCAAAGTGGACTGTGGCAAAGAAAAGCACAAAAGCTTCAAAACTGTACTGATAAAAGAAATGAGAACATATTGTAAATCAAGGCAAATATTATTTGAACCAGCTCATGGTTTGAAATGGCAAACATTGAAAAGCAAAAGTATTATTAAAACCATGTAGCCTACTAAACATCACCTTGGTCCCATCATATACTCTGGGTAGAGAACATTTACTGTGCTTGAAAACTGGATCACATCATCATGTGAGGTTGACTTTGTGTGATCATTTCAGCTGCAACATTAGCTTGTTGATAAGCTTGGGATATGAGATCTTTGTGTAGCCATTCGTGGTGAAGGCATCTGTGCTATTGTATGCATTATTTTTGACCCAACATTTCTACAGGCATGGCAGAATATGGCACTATTTTCACATATTCTAGCCCTTGTCTATTTGTATACCACGAGCTGCAAAATGACCGCCTAACCCCACTGTACAGGCGGGTACTTGTTTAGATTTACCTGGGCAGGCTCTGTGTTGCCGTGGTATCCTGGCTGGCACCTGCGGGCCGCAGAGGGGCGGCGTAGTTTCGGGCGACGAAGAGTGCTGCTCCGGGGTTGAGGGCGGCGAGTCAGGCGGGAGTCAGCTAGTGTCCACAGCGGAGGGTAACGTGATGTCCCCTTCTGACCCGTTGCTACGGTCTGCAGTAGATGCAGTGGTGCTGGCGTTTAGTGACGGTTGCTTTAACCATGTTCGTATAAATGATTATCCACAGATGTGTGTCACTGCTGTGGAAGCACTTTGGAAATGATGCACGCGCAGCGGAGCAGGTCACGCGCACCTGACA
Source organism: Pseudochaenichthys georgianus (assembly GCF_902827115.2). Lineage (NCBI taxonomy): Eukaryota > Metazoa > Chordata > Actinopteri > Perciformes > Channichthyidae > Pseudochaenichthys > Pseudochaenichthys georgianus. Next base: position 24,567,683 of record NC_047506.1, on the reverse strand, counting down.
CAATTTGTTGTTAGTATTTTTCGCTCCGTTCTCTTTTTTGAATACATCCCGGCGCGAGGCCTGAAGGGTAAACACCTGGTTTACTAATCTACTCGCACGTATGTCTGGTGTCGGAATGTCTCGCTATGTTAGTACATTGTTAAAAAACAAAACACCATTTAATTTCGGGTTAAAATGTGTTGTAACTGCGTTACTGAGCATTGTAACGGGTAATATATTACCCACATTTCATTAGTAATGCGTTACATTACTTCGTTACAGCAACAAGTAATATATTACTGTAACTACGTTACTTTTGTAACGCGTTACACCCAACACTGTATATTAAACATGGATTCACAAGGAGATCTGGGAGGGGCCTTGAGGCAACCCCACATATTTAATGTAGTTAAAATGTCCTCTAATTTAAATTGTTGAATCTAATTATTGACCAAATGTCATATGTTTTGTTCTTGACCTGGAAAAAAAACATTTGAGTGCCTAGTTTTTCCTCTGTGTATTTCTATTTTTACTATCCCTTTGTACCACCCTTTTTTAATGGGAGGATAAATGCATTACTAGGCTATAACCAGAATTTAAAAAATACTAAGGTTATACCTTCAAAGATAGAGAAGCAAAACATTTCTTTTTTAATACATGTTATTCTGTTGACACTTTAATACAAAATAATATATTTTTCTTTAATAAATGTATATATATGTCCAATACTTTATGTATAACACATGTCTATGTCCGCCTTTAAAAATCAAATTATGTATACATTCGTATCAACACAGACTGGTGAAGGTATCAAACTGTTGCACCACTAGTTGCTAGGAGCTGTGTCAGACAACAACACAGACAAAAACACACAAAATAAATCTGTTATGTAAATTGACCAGCATTCTTGTACTGTGGGACCGTGCTTAGGTATGACCGCATCACTTAAAGTAAGCAGCTAATTGAGAGAAGTTTGATATGTACTTTTATCAGACTGGTCAACATTGTTCACACTATATCTTTTAGTTGCATTGTTCTTTTAAACTAATCTGTGTTCCGGCATCATAAAAGGCAAACAGATCTACTATCTTGTCAAAATCTCATCTCCAACCATCCGTCTGAAGGGCAACAGTAGCTACTCAAAGACCCTCCTCTTTACGTTATGGAAAGCTTTACTGTCTATCTTTAGCTGGAAAAACCAACCCGGTATCACGGCAAGACGTGAACATGTGACGATTTACCATGCTGGGAGACGTGAAGATGTCACGATTTCAAACGTGACAGTTACACGGTATTGTTAACCCATGTTAACCAGTGGAGAAATAACCGGTAATACCAACCAAATGCTACTCCGACGTAATGATTTATTTTGTAATAGTCACACTCGATTACGCCGATTTTCTTGTTGCCCCAGCTGGTCGACACCTCTTTTAGCAGAAACAAAGGCTACATTAATGTATTAAATCGATGTTAATCCGTGTGTGTGAATGTGGAATTAACGGACGTGACGTTGTGCGATTGAGTTGCCAGGCAACAGCTTCGGTTCATGTTAATTTACAAACTCTTCAACTACAACCGTAGTTATATTTAAAAACATGTTAGAAGGCCTCACGAAATACTTTAATGCAAATTCAAATGTAAATGTGAAGGAATGTGTGTATAACAAAATACATCGGTCATAAACGAAACCGGAAACAGACGTAGGCAAGATCCTCAGCTCGATGATTGGATGGTTTAGCCGCAATGCATGCTGGGATTTGGTGTTTATGTGATGTGAAATCTGAAAACGTTTTTTAAAAATACAATAATACTTTATTCCGAGTGTGCTTGCTTTTCTCTTTGAAAGTCATCACATAACGGCATTGTGATACACGGTTCGGCTGCATTAAATATTACATATCTGCCGTAATTCTCTATTTATAAAGCCCTGCTGAGAAGACTTCTAGACAAACAGGAGAACTGCCGCCAAAACTGAAGATGTGACGTGGATCATAAATATATAAGCAATTAAACAACATCTTACATTTCTTTTCACACAATACGTCTCCTTGCAGTATCAACACTAATTCGGCTGACTTTTATATTTGATCCAATTGGTAGATAGGCTGTATTTACACCATAAAGGTGCACAGCTGATATAAAGGGACAACTAGTGGTTAAAGCATGTTATTATTTTATTATTAGATATTAATAGGATCCCTATAAAGTATATTCATTATTCGTTATTCTCTACTAATAAATGACACAGTTATTAATGGCATATATATATTGCACATATAGCACATATTGCACAAAGTTGGTTTGTATTTAGCAGCAAGGGGTGTTATAGTCTGTGTTGTGGTGTGTGTAGGAGGGTCTACTAGGGGCAGTGCTGGTTGTAAAGGCTGACCGCTGCAGGAAGGAAGGACCTGCGGTTTCAAGAGGGTTTCATCCCTCCATATTCTTCTTAAAGCTTTTTTCTTATTCAAAAGAAGACCTTAACCTAAAGTACTCTTTAATGTTTAAATTAAGCCTTATTAGTTTGTCTGTTTTGCACATCCTCCTATTAATATCTAATAATAAAATACGACAATTCAATAACGTGCTTTAACCACCAGGTGTCCCTTTCTATCAGCTGTGCACCGTTATGGTGTAAATACAGCCTATCTACCAATTGGATCAAATATACAAGTCAGCCGAATTAGTGTTGATACTGCAAGGAGACGTATTGTGTGAAAAGAAATGTAAGATGTTGTTTAATTGCTTATATATTTATGATCCACGTCACATCTTCAGTTTTGGCGGCAGTTCTCCTGTTTGTCTAGAAGTCTTCTCAGCAGGGCTTTATAAATAGAGAATTACGGCAGATATGTAATATTTAATGCAGCCGAACCGTGTATCACAATGCCGTTATGTGATGACTTTCAAAGAGAAAAGCAAGCACACTCGGAATAAAGTATTATTGTATTTTTAAAAAACGTTTTCAGATTTCACATCACATAAACACCAAATCCCAGCATGCATTGCGGCTAAACCATCCAATCATCGAGCTGAGGATCTTGCCTACGTCTGTTTCCGGTTTCGTTTATGACCGATGTATTTTGTTATACACACATTCCTTCACATTTACATTTGAATTTGCATTAAAGTATTTCGTGAGGCCTTCTAACATGTTTTTAAATATAACTACGGTTGTAGTTGAAGAGTTGTAAATTAACATGAACCGAAGCTGTTGCCTGGCAACTCAATCGCACAACGTCACGTCTGTTAATTCCACATTCACACACACGGATTAACATCGATTTAATACATTAATGTAGCCTTTGTTTCTGCTAAAAGAGATGTCGACCAGCTGGGGCAACAAGAAAATCGGCGTAATCGAGTGTGACTATTACAAAATAAATCATTACGTCGGGGTAGCATTTGGTTGGTATTACCGGTTATTTCTCCACTGGTTAACATGGGTTAACAATACCGTGTAACTGTCACGTTTGAAATCGTGACATATTCACGTCTCCCAGCATGGTAAATCGTCACATGTTCACATCTTGCCGTGATACCGGGTTGGGAAAAACACATATGTTGATTAACTGGTCAACATAAGAGAAGCCCCCTACTGCCTTTTTGGTGACGAAAGTTTCCATGACACCCAAGTGGTTTGAACTGGACTTTCCAGGAAGACCTAGGCCAATTATTTTCAGGTCAATCCAATAATGTAATAGCTGTGTTTGTTTGTTTTCTGTAGTTAGTGCATGAATGGAATACAATACACGTGTGTTGTTGGAGGCATTCTTGCTCCATGGCTCCATTGTGATAATTTACTAAATCAGAGCTCATTCTTGGGTATTATCCCGTTGTTGCCCATAATCAGATCATGTCACCCTCACAACACCCTGGTAATGTCGCTGGGTAGTGGGGTTTCTCTTCCCCGAGGGCATGCTGTAATAAGCTCATAGGTCATTGGCAAACTAATGACCCCGTCACTTTACTTGTTTCGACTGCCGTCATGAGTGTGTATTGACCCAGTGACACAAAGCACGAGTGTAGCTTGTTATTATCCTGAACTTTTACGTCAGTGGCTCCCAAACTCCTGGCTGCAGACTGGTACAAAGCCATTGGACTTATGCTACAAGGCCAAGAAACAAAAAAAAAAGGAAAATTCAAAATGTACAATTGTATTTTTTGAGACTACACGAAGATACCGTTTTATTAAATTTTTTCAGGAGTATGCAGAACTCAAAGGGTATTTTTCTGTTGCTGTTTCCTCTACCATGCAACAAATAACTTGAATAATTTGAACGTTTCTTTGGAACAATTCAAAGTTTGTAGACAAAACAACTCAGGAGGCAGGTTTTATAAAACAAAGAGTTCACAACAAATACACATATACAAATCCAGAGAGAGAAAGACAAATAACTAAAGGGCTATGCTGTGTTACGGTTATCTGAGAGAACCCAAACGCAGGACACGGCAGTGTGTTACAAAGGTTTTATTTGGAGGAGATAATCCGGCTGGAGAGTATCCACTGGAGCGTAATCCACTGAAGAGTATCCTCCGGAGTTTTAATCCACTGGAACGTAATCCACTGAAGCGTAATCCACTGGGGTTTAACAACGATCTGGCGCTGACAGGTTGTGGAGCCTCCGCTGATATACCATCCGTAATGGCTGATGGGAATCAGGTGTGTCGCAGAGGAGAGTGCTCAACTGTTTGCAGCTGGTGGAGATTTGAGCCGGGAGCCAGGAGTGACAGGCACCACGCCCACACAGACAGGGAAAGGGAAAACACACACACAAGGAAGGTGGCTGGAGAATGCAACCACCACAGTACCCCCCCCTTAAGGGACGCCTCCAGGCGGTCTACCAGGTTTACCAGGTCTTCCAGGGTTATCCCGGTGGAAGTCCCGTATCAGAGATGCGCCCACGATGTCTCGCCGGGGAACCCAACACCTCTCCTCTAGACCATAGCCCTCCCAATCCACCAGATATTGGAATCCCCTTCCACGGAGACGAACGTCCAACAATCGCCTGACGGTGTACGTTGGATGATTATTGATGATGCGGGGGGGTGGGGGAACACTCACTGGAAGAGACAAAGGACTGCTGGCAACAGGTTTCAACAGAGATACATGAAATGTTGGATGAACCTTCATGTGTGAGGGAAGTTTGAGTTTGACTGCAGATGGATTAATAATGGAGTCGATGATGAAGGGGCCGACATACCGTGGGGTAAGTTTCTTTGACTCTGTCTTGAGTGGGAGATCTTTGGACGAAAGCCAAACACTCTGACCTGGTAAGTAGTTGGGGGCCTGGGTCCTGTGGCGGTCTGCGATGAGGCGGTTGCGGGCAGCGGAGTGGAGCAGGGCTGCTCGGGTGTCCCTCCACACCTTACAACAGCGACGAAGGTGGGTCTGAACGGAGGGAACAGCAACTTCCTCTTCCTGGGCTGGAAACAGAGGTGGTTGGAAACCCATGGCACAATGAAAAGGTGAAATACCTGTGGCTGCACTTGGCAGGGAGTTGTGGGCATACTCGATCCATGGCAGATGTGGGATCCATGGCAGATGTGGGACCCATGACGAAGGGTTCTTGAAAGCCACACAACGAAGGGCCGACCCCAGATCCTGGTTGGCCTGTTCTGTTTGCCCGTTCGTCTGAGGATGATAGCCAGATGACAGGCTCACCGATGCTCCCAGAGCCTGACAGAAGGCCTTCCAAACGTGGGAAATGAACTGGGGGCCCCGGTCAGAGACGATGTCGGTGGGGATCCCATGAAGTCGAACTACATGGTTGACCAGAAGATCTGCAGTATCTCGGGCAGTGGGAAGTTTGGAAAGAGCCACAAAGTGTACCATCTTTGAGAATCTGTCCAATAGTCAATAGTTAGGATGATGGTATTTCCTTGTGAAGGTGGAAGTCCAGTAACAAAATCCAATGCCACATGCGACCAAGGGCGACTAGGTACTGGCAGTGGGCGAAGCAGGCCAGCGGGAGGCTGGTGGGAGGACTTGGCGCGGGCACACACTGTACAGGCAGCAACAAAGGTCCTGGTGTCTTGAGCCATGGAAGGCCACCAGAAGCGTTGTTTGAGAACGAACAGTGTGCGATGGACACCAGGATGACATGAGAAACGAGAGGTGTGTGCCCACTGCAGGACCTTGGAGCGAACAGGGGTAGGCACAAAAAGACAATTAGCCTGGCAGTTACCTGGGCTAGGCTGCGCTCGCTGGGCCTCCCTGACCAATGACTCAATCTCCAAGGTAACAGCCCCCACCACGCAGGAGGCAGGCAGGATAGTGTCTGGACTGGCAGCTGGTCCATCGGAAGCGAACTGGCGAGAGAGGGCGTCAGGCTTGAGGTTCCATGACCCTGGACGGTAGGTGAGGGTGAATGAGAAGCGGCCGAAATACAGGGCCCATCGAGCCTGACGGGAGTTAAGGCGCTTGGCAGATTGGATGTACGCCAGGTTCTTGTGGTCCGTCCATACAATAAAAGGGAGTTCAGCTCCCTCCAGCCAGTGCCTCCACTCCTCTAGGGCAAGTTTGACAGCCAGCAGCTCTCTGTTACCCACGTCATAGTTCTTCTCAGCTGGGGTGAGGCGGCGAGAGAAAAATGCACAAGGATGCAATTTTTGGTCTCGTTCCGAGTGCTGGGAAATAACTGCTCCTACCCCGGTGTTGGAGGCATCGACCTCCACAACGAACTGGCGAGAGGAATCAGGGTGGATGAGCACAGGGGCAGTGGTGAAGAGTCTCTTTAGCTCTGAAAAGGCTTCATCGCACTCTGGGGTCCAGGAAAAGCCAGTTATGGGGGAAGTGAGTCTGGTTAAAGGACCCGCCACTCTGCTGTAGTCCCTGATGAAGCGCCGATAGAAATTGGCGAAACCAAGAAACTGTTGAAGCAGTTTGACTGAGGTTGGTTTGGGCCACCCCACCACCGCTTGGATCTTCTCAGGGTCGGACCTAAGCTTTCCTTCCTCAACGATGTAGCCCAGGAATGAGACTGTGTTGACATGGAATTCGCATTTCTCCGCCTTTACAAAGAGTCTGTTCTCCCGGAGTCTCTGCAGCACCTGCCTGACATGGATAATGTGCTCCTCCTTGTTACGAGAGAATATGAGGATGTCATCCAGGTAGACAAAGACTGATCGGTTGAGGAGGTCACGGAGCACATCGTTCACCATTGACTGAAAGACTGCAGGGGCATTCGTCAGTCCAAAAGGCATCACCAGATACTCGAAGTGACCGAGTGGTGTGTTAAAAGCCGTCTTCCATTCGTCCCCTTCTCGGATTCTGACGAGGTGGTAGGCATTGCGGAGGTCCAGTTTGGAAAAAATGGTGGCTTCGTGGAGGGGTTCAAAGGCGGAGTTAATGAGGGGTAGTGGGTATTTGTTTTTTACAGTAATGGCATTGAAACCCCTGTAATCAATGCAGGGCCGCAGTGAGCGGTCCTTCTTGGAGACGAAGAAAAAGCCAGCACCGACCGGGGAGGAGGATGGCCGAATGACACCAGCAGCCAGGGAGTCATGGATGTAATTTTCCATGGATTTTCTCTCAGGGCGAGATAGGTTGAACAGACGTGAGGAAGGCAGAGGGGCCCCGGGAAGGAGGTTAATGGGACAGTCGTAGGGTCGATGAGGAGGAAGAGAAAGAGCTCGCTGTTTACTGAACACCTCTCCTAGGTTATGATATTCAGTGGGAACAGATGACAGGTCAGGCGGCTCGATCTTGAGTGGTGGAGAGGCGGCCTCTGCTGGCGGTAGGGCAGACTGCAGGCATGAGGATAAGCAAAAATAACTCCAACTAATGATCTTGCCAGTTACCCAATCAATCTGGGGGTTGTGAGTTCTTAACCAGGGATGGCCCAACACTATGGGGGCCTGAGGTGAGGAAATTAGGTGAAACTGAATAAACTCACGATGGTTTCCAGACAGAATGAGGTTTACTGGCTTGGTGCGGTGAGTGACTTGGGCCAGGAATTTTCCATTTAGAGCATTAGCACTAAGAGGTGAATCTAACACTTTGCAGGAAATTCCTGCCTGAGCTGCAATGTCAATGTCCAAAAAATTCTCATCCGCCCCCGAGTCCACTAAGGCGAGCAGGGGTAGGGACTGTTGGTTGCAGCAAAGCATGGCTTCTAGCTGCGTTCTGGGTCGGGGGTTGAGAGAGGAGGAAGGGCTCGCCAGAATCCCCACAGCTACTGACGAGCCTGACCTTTTGGCAGACTAGGACAGGAGGAAACGAGATGACTGGTTTGGCTGCAATAAACACATTCCCCAGCATGGATCCTTCTAGCACGCTCAGATGGTGAGAGGCGGGCCCTTCCCACTTGCATGGGCTCATCTCCATGGGATGAGGCTGAGTAAGGAGTCGGGAAAGATCGGGGAATAGGGGTAGTGGCGGTTCCATTTCGGGGATCAAGTGAGAAGTCGCTGGGATTGGAGTGACGGCTAGTCCTATCCCTACGTCTCTCTCTGAGGCGATTATCAATCTTAATGGCTGTGGCTATTAAATTATCCAAGCTACCTGGATCATCCCTAGCCGCTAGCTCATCTTTAATTGCTTCGTTCAGCCCCTGAAGAAAAGCATCCTGTAGTGACTCGTTATTCCAGCGTGAGTCGGAAGCCACTGTTCTAAACTCCACTGAAATTTCGGCTACACTACGGGAGCCCTGCCGGAGAGAAAGAAGGCGCCTAGCAGCATCCCTCCCCCGTACCAGATGATCAAAAACTTTTTTCTTTTCGGAAATGAAAGTATCATATGACCAGCAAATGTGTGGCTGGCTCTCCCTAACAGCTGTAGCCCAATATAAAGCCCTCCCCCTCAACAGGCTCATTACATATGGTACCCTAGCCCCATCTGTGTGATAAGTACTAGGCTGCTGCTCAAAAACTAACGTACACTGGAACAAAAAGGCTCTACAATTACCCAAATCTCCAGCGTATCGTTCAGGTGTTGGAATGACAGCCTCTCGTAGCTGATGGAGGAGTGCGGCAGGAGGGGGGGGAGGGGCTGTCGGCTGTGCAGCGTGCTGCGGAGGAAAAGCCTGTGAAGTGAGCAGTTCTACCTGCGTGCCGATTCTTTGCACATTAACGGAGAGGTTCCGGAGAGTCTCCAATGCCTCACGGAGAACTGTATCATGATGCCCCACGAGAGCGCCTTGACTGGCCAGGGCTTGGCAGAGTTCGTCCGTAGTTTTGGCCTGGTAGCCGGTGTCCGCTGGATCCATACTGGCCAGATCGTTCTGTTACGGTTATCTGAGAGAACCCAAACGCAGGACACGGCAGTGTGTTACAAAGGTTTTATTTGGAGGAGATAATCCGGCTGGAGAGTATCCACTGTAGCGTAATCCACTGAAGAGTATCCTCCGGAGTTTTAATCCACTGGAACGTAATCCACTGAAGCGTAATCCACTGGGGTTTAACAACGATCTGGCGCTGACAGGTTGTGGAGCCTCCGTTGATATACCATCCGTAATGGCTGATGGGAATCAGGTGTGTCGCAGAGGAGAGTGCTCAACTGTTTGCAGCTGGTGGGGATTTGAGCCGGGAGCCAGGAGTGACAGGCACCACGCCCACACAGACAGGGAAAGGGAAAACACACACACAAGGAAGGTGGCTGGAGAATGCAACCACCACATGCTGGAGCAGACTGGTGAGTTCTATTTCGTCCCTACTGACCGCCAGAGGCGGTGCTTTAGCACTGGATATGTCCATCGCGCGAATGCGCAGCTCGAGTACCAATAACAACAAAGTCACCTGTGACCCACGTGACACCGGCTATATCAGCCGGTATTGTCAGAGGATCTGTTCCCTTTCATCTTCTCGCTGCGCGAGGGTACCGTGGCTACGTTTTTGTAGCCTACAGCCTTCAGGTTTGAACGTTTAATCTGAGGGATTTCTCTGCAAGCAGCTGGCCGCGGGGAGCTTCGCGACTGACAGTCGGAGCTACGGGTCGTTAGACGCGTCCTCCAGGAGCTGTGGCCGGCTGTGCAGAGCCTCGACAGACAGGTTGGTGTCAGCTTGTTGCTGGTGATGGCTGTGTTTCCACACCCTCTCCCAGCCAAGTTGTCCTGATTACCGTCTTATTGTTTGTGGCTTAGACTTTCTGGTGACGACAGTGTTCCCACTTCCTCTCCCATAAAGTTGCCCTTATGCTCTTTTGAAAGTTCTGCTTGTGGCGTTGTGCCCGAGCTATCATTAGCATTTGAGTCCCAGCTTTGGCTGCGTCCCTCATTCAATTTAGTATGGAAGCCCAGAGGGTCATACTTTAAACCCGTTTTTCGTTTAGATGCAGAAAGTAAGGTAAGTACTTTCTATTTCTTAGAAGCTATTATCTGGTCTTAACATTTGTGTTCTGACTTGGTCGCTTGATTGTTAGCAGCAGCCGCTTGGCTAACACCTTGCTGTTGAGCTTAACTATTAACTCAGGGCAGTGCTCCCGCTCCCTGTAGCATAGGGTTTGATTGCAGTAGCGCTAGATTGTTGTATTACTGCTCCTAGTACTAGACTCCTAGCACTAGGATGATATGCAGAGAACATCTTCACGGCGGGTGCTGTGTGCTCGGCATGTGCGGTTACTACTGTAACCAGGCACGGTTCTATGCGGGCTGTTCTCTTTCTTAGAAGCTAATTATCTGGTCTTAACATTGTGTTCTGACTTGGTTGCTTGATTGTTAGCAGCAGCCGCTTGGCTAACACCTTGCATGTACGGTTAAGCTTCATTATTTAACTCAGCCGGTGAGGGCAGTGCTCTCGCTGCTGCTCCCGGTAAACGCATGGTATGGTTGCAGTAGCGCTATATCGTTGTATTTACTGCTCCTAGTACTAGACTCCTAGCACTAGGACGATATGCAGAGAACAATCTTCACTGTGTGCCGTGTGCTCTGCATGTATGGCCATTAAGGAGGATTTCATCCTCCCAATATTATATTGTCTAGTGGCTGACACTTTTAGGCACCGGCCACAGTTACTATTGTAACTAAGGTTCTAAGCCGTAAGTACTGGCCATAATTACTACTGTAACTACGGTTCCAAGCTGTGTAAGTACTGGCCATAGTTAATACTGTAACTACGGGGTTAAGCCGTAAGTACTGGCCATAGTTACTACTGTAACTACGGTTCCAAGCCGTGCACGTACTGGCCATAGGCAATACCGTAACTACGGCTCTATGCTGTGTAAGTACTGGCCATAGTTACTACTGTAACTACGGTTCTAAACCATGTAAGTACTGGCCATAGTTACTACTGTAACTACGGTTCCAAGCCGTGCAAGTACTGGCCAGAGTTACTACTGTAACTACGGCTCTATGCTGTGTAAGTACTGGCCATAGTTACTACTGTAACTACGGTTCCAAGCCGTGCAAGTACTGGCCAGAGTTACGACTGTAACTACGGTGCTAAGCCGTGTAAGTACTGGCCATAGTTACTACTGTAACTACGGTTAGATGCCGTGTGAGCCCTGGCCATGGTTACTGCTGTAACTACGGCTCTGTGCTATTCTATTCTTTAGAAGCTAGTTATCTGGTCTTAAACATGTGTGTTATTTGACTTGATCTCGCTTGATCGTTAGCAGCAGCCGCTCGGCTAACGTCTTGCGTATACTGTTAAGCTTCTTTATTTTACCCAGCTAGGTGAAGGCAGTGCTCCCGCTCCCGCTCCCTCTACCGGTAATGCGGATGTAGCTACATCGCTTTTTCTGTTCGGTGAGTAGTAGCACCGCTCTACTCTTCCCGTTCAGCAGGTAGCTGGTGAAGGCTGTGTTCCCGCACCCGCTCCCGGTTACACTGCATCTGGCGTTCGACTCTAACTTAACCAGTGAAGGCAGTTCTCGCCCCCACTCCTGGTAGACGCCAAACGGTCTCGTTTTTCCGTTAAGCAGGTAGCCGGTGAAGGCTGTGTTCCCGCACCCGCTCCCGGTTACACTGCATCTGGCATTCGTCTCTAACTCAACCAGTGAAGGCAGTTCTCGCCCCCGCTCCTGGTAGACGCCAAACTGCCTTGGTTTTCTGTTAAGCAGGTAGCTGGTGAAGGCTGTGTTCCCGCACCCGCTCCCGGTTATGCTGCATCTGGCATTCGTCTCTAACTCGACCAGTGAAGGCAGTGTTCTCGCGCCCGCTCCTGGTAGACGCGGAACTGCCTTGTTTCTCCGTTAAGCAGGTAGCCGGTGAAGGCTGTGTTCCCGCACCCGCTCCCGGTTACGCTGCATCTGGCATTCGTCTTTAATTTAACCAGTGAAGGTAGTGTTCTCGCCCCCGCTCCTGGTAGACGCGGAACTGCCTTGTTTCTCCGTTAAGCAGGTAGCTGGTGAAGGCTGTGTTCCCGCACCCGCTCCCGGTTACGCTGCATCTGGCATTCGTCTTAATTTAACCAGTGAAGGCAGTGTTCTCGCCCCCGCTCCTGGTAGACGCTAAACTGCCTGGTTTCCGTTAAGCAGGTAGCTGGTGAAGGCTGTGTTCCCGCACCCGCTCCCGGTTACGCTGCATCTGGCACTCGCCTCTAGCTCAGCCAGTGAAGGCAGTGTTCTCGCCCCCGCTCTTGGTAAACTGCCTTATTTACTAATCCAGCTAGGTGAAGGCAGTGATCTCGCTCCCGCTCCCTCTGCCGGTAACGTGGGTGTAATTACATCCCTATTTCTGTTGGGCGAGTAGCGGCGCGGCTCTACTCTTTCTGTTAAGCAGGTAGCTGGTGAAGGCTGTGTTCCCGCACCCGCTCCCGGTTATGCTGCATCTGGCATTCGTCTCTAACTCAACCAGTGAAGGTAGTGTTCTCGCCCCCGCTCCTGGTAGACGCGGAACTGCCCTGTTTTTCCGTTAAGCAGGTAGCGGGTGAAGGCTGTGTTCCCGCACCCGCTCCCGGTTATGCTGCATCTGGCATTCGTCTCTAACTCAGCCGGCAGGGTTCTCGCCCCCGCTCCTGGTAGACGCTGAACTGCCGTGTTTATTAATCCAGCCAGGTGAAGGCAGTGCTCTCGCTCCCGCTCCCTCTGCCGGTAACGTGGGTGTAATTACATCCCTCTTTCTGTTCGGCGAGTAGCAGCAACGCTCTACTCTTTCCATTAAGCGGGTAGCTGGTGAAGGCTGGGTTCCCGCACCCGCTCCCGGCTACGCTGCATCTGGCTACCTACAGAATGGTTCATTCATGTAGCGCCTGTATGGCTTCTCTTGAGCCCGAGAACGGCCACGACCGCTGCCCCTCCTGCCTCGGCCGCTTCTGGCGGTCAGTGGGGACGAAATTCGAGCATCTGAGGGAGGTTCTCACGGTAAACGCCTGCATGAGCTGTAGCTGCATGCCTCGGGTGCTCAGAGTGGCTCGAATCACTGAGGTGGAACGTCTGGCAGCAGCCAACAGACACCTCTCCTTGTCACGTCCTCCTCCAGATCAATTCGGCCGTTCCCGGCGACTTGAGGGAGCGATGGCTATGTGTGCTCCCCCCAATAGAAGGACTAGAAACAGGCTGTCCTCTAAAGTGGATCGGCTAGCTGCCGATAGGGGCATGATGAAGTCGCCTCTTCAGCCTGGGCCCGGTGTATGGGCTGCTAGCCCCCCCCCCCCCCCTCCTTCGGTTGGGGGGTGAGCTGTTTAGAGCTGTTTAGATCAGCTGCCCTGGAGGCACTGGAGCGTGCCGCCCAAGCTAGGCAGACCAGGCAGCAGCACTCGGGTCCTCGCAGACCTGTGCCCACTCCCAGCAGGCCCAGGGGCCGCTCTAGCAGCCGCACTCAGCCGCCGGATTACAGGGGTGGTCTGCAGAGGTCTTAGCGGCCCACTCAACCGCCTCCCAATGACTTTCGTGCCCCATGTCGCCCGCCTTCCAGGCGGCCTCGTGTCCCAGAGCCTTACCGGAACCCCCGAAGAGGCTCCAGGGTCCGGGGGGCTGGGCTCTGAAATCCCGGGGGTGGTCGGCGGCTGCTTTCCCAACAGCAGCTCAGTTTCTGGGCAGTCTGTACTTCCGTCCCTTGGGTGGTTTTCACCTTAACCCAGGGGTACGGACCGCAGCTCCGGCCCCTAGCCTTCGGCTGGGTCTAATTGACAGTCGTCAGCGATCCGGCAGGGGCCCTACCTCTAGGCCAAGAGTTGTCCGTCCTTTTGTCCAAGGACGCAATCAACCCAGTAAGACCCTCTGCTTAGCCAGGGGGTTCTACTCGGCATACTTTCTCGTGAGCAAGAAAGTCGGCGGATTTCGCCCGATCTTGGACCTCAGAGGAATCAACAGATTCCTGAAGGTGCTGCCATTCTATATGCTGACTACTGCATACGCACAGGTGGAGTGGTTCCCAACCGAGGGATGCCTACTTCCACGTGGGCCGGGCAAGAGGGTGCCTTATATTCAGTTCCTCCGGCCCTTGGGCAGACTGGCAGCTGCCTCGGCCGCTGGGCCCTTAGGCCCGCTGTCGTTGCCCTTAGGCCCACTTGGACGCCAAGGGGCACAGGCACAGTGAAGTCAGGGTGTCGCAGCATTGCTCCACTCTCCGTCACGCTGGAGGGGCAGGGCCTATCTCCTGGTAGGCGTGCCCATGGGCGCCATCCCATCCCGCCAGGAGACCATCACCATAGGTGCATGTCTCTCAGGGTGGGGTGCAGTGCGGCAGGGCAGGACCGTTCAGGGTCAGTGGTCTGCCCAGCAGAGTGCGCGCCGGGTCAACGTGCTAGAGCTTCGGGCCGTGCAGCTTGCACTCACGCACTTTCTACCCCAACTGGGGGGCAAGAATGTGCGTGTTCCTTGGGGACAGCATGTACATTGTTGCTTAGACAACAGTCCCTTCTAGATAGTGGACGTTCTCACTCCACTCTGAATTTATGTGGCTGCGATTCTGCCCGACATGTTCGGGTCGACGGCGCCACGGCGGGGTGCCACAGGTCGGTGTCCCTCGGTGTCCCTCTTTATGAGAGGGGCTTTACGGCAGGGCAAATGTGGCATTCCCGCCGGGGTCCTTCCACAAACTCACTTCAATCAGCCTGCCCAGCTGGCACGCTTTGACATTCAGGAGTACGGCACATCGAAGTTGCTGTGCCCTGGGGGTGCCCAAAGGGCGTATATCAAGGCTACTGCCTGTATACGGCAGGAGGAGCAACTCTTGAGTTTGCCCTGGCGGCACTAAAGGAGGTTAGGCCCTCTAACCAGTGGCTGCCCCACTGGGTTGTCGATACCATCTCACAGGCTTACGGGGCCAGTGGCCGCCCCCTGCCATCAGGCTGAGATGCCACTCTACAAGGAGCATCTCAACATATTGGGCTGCCTTCTTAGTTTGTACAATACCAGTATGCACGAGTAGATGAATGTTTGTTGTGGTTATACATCCTGTGCAGTTAAACCCCCAAAATAATATTGCAAGATAAACAAAATAAACTGACATGCAGTGTTGTAGTCAAGTCACCAATTCATGAGTCCAAGTCACCCTCGAGTCACCACTCTTCGAGTCCGAGTCCAAGTCCGAGTCACCAAGGGAGAGTCGTAGTCGAGTCCGAGTCCAAGTCCGAGTCACCCAAGGAGTGTCCAAGTCGAGTCCGAGTCATCATTACCTGTGTTCGAGTCCGAGTCCAATTCCGAGTCACTTAAGAAGAGTCCAAGTCAAGTCCGAGTCACAAGTCTTCATGTATTAATCTTCGTGGATATATGTTTTGAAATGTAGCTGCTCCTCTACATTGCTGTTATCCTGTCTATTGAACTGCTGTGAAGCGAGTTTGGCTACAATTCTTGTAATAGGTGCTATACAAATATAAAGCTTATTTCTAATATTAATATTATTATTATATATAAATAAACTATATTTAAAATGAGTTACCTTTTAGAGAAGTGATTATATTTGTATGCCAATATTTTCCTATGGTAAAGTTTTCGTTTTGCACTTTTATTTTGATAGTAATAAGATCGGGACTCTTATTTTGAAGGAACTTTTACGGGTTAAATCAGTTTACCGATAAAGATTTACCCCAGAAAGCACATGGCTACTTAGCATGCAAAATGACATCATTCTGCATGTTAAGTATGTGCTTTCGTTATCGGCTGAATCTTTATTTATTGATTAGATCACGTTACTCTGATGATAGTGTTCAAGACAGCCTATATGTCTGAACTCGATCCTTAGAGTAATGTGTTACGGAGCCTTCTCTTCTATATTGTTTCCACATAACGAGCATTTTGCGCTGCTCTTTTCCAATGTGGAAGCAGAATGTGTGAAAGCATACAGCATGATGCGGGGTGTGTCTGTAGACATCTCTAGACTGGAATAGCGGGGCCCAGTACGTGAACTCGCCATACAGGATAGAGGACATCAGACTCCAGAGAATTGCTCGAGTCCGAGTCCAAGTCGGAGCGTCAATGTACGAGTCATCGTGGGGGGGGGGGGAATTCACGAGTCCGAGTCCAAGTCATCCTGTGCGAGAATTCACGAGTCCAAGTCCGAGTCGCGTCAATCAGTGCGCGAGTCCGAGTCGAGTCACGAGTCCCAAAAATCGGCACTCAAGTCCGACTCGAGTCCGAGTCCAGGACTCGAGTACTCCATCTCTGGATAACACACATAAATGGCTATGATAAGCCATAGGGGTGTTGAAAATAATCGTTTCTACGATGCATTGCGATGCGGACGTGGACGATTCGGTCTCGATGCAGTGACGGAAGATAATCGGTTATAGAGTAGTAACGTTGCTTCCTGATTTTCCGGCCGCGGCTTTACTATAACATTTTTTCTGTCACTTTAATATCAAATCGGTCGGTGACGCAGAGATCAGGGAACAGACGTGACAGCGGCACAGCAACACGGAGCAGTCTGCTTTATCCACCAACACAAGAACACCAGTCCAGAACCGACAGCAGAAGGACCCGCTCTCAATCACTCCGTGTCAGAGACACAGGGTCCCTGTGTCTCTGAGCCGCAGCAACACGGAGTGTGTGACAGGGATTTATGTTTTTCAAAAATAATCGCGTTACAATCATGTCAGATTTTTGGTGGATTTAATTAAGTCTTGGATTGCAAAGTATGAATGTCCTCTACCAGTTTTCAGACGATATATACGTGTGTAAAGTTTGTGAAGGCAGGAGGAAAAAAGCTTCCGCGATCACCGTCTCCCCTCCGTTCCTCCAAGCCCCGCCCCCTCCCTGAAAAATAATGAGTGACAGGCTGATAGTGACCCGATAGAAACTTTATTATTCACTTAATCACTGAGATATAATGCAGCTAATTTAATCTCAAACATTCATGGGATTTATGTAACAGTAAGACAGAGAATGTAAGTGTGCACCCACATGCACTATTTTTGTTTGTATATGCTGTTGTAAATACTCCTGTTGTCTGCTGTGTTCAGACTCAAGTCATGTATGTGATGCCTCATTCAGGACATTCAGTGTCCTTTCTTAACAGAAGACTGTTGCTAGAAGCTGCAGCTAGACTGCAGAAGCATTAGCTTTTTGTTTTTGAGGATGGAACAACTTCACACACGGAGGCTAGACCTATACAATTCATTTATTTTGGTTTATAAATTAATGTCAAGACATTTATGTTATTGATTTCTGAAGCACTTTCTAATTAATAAAAAGAGAGTTCATATGTATTTACTGCATGTATGCATTGATGAAAAATAAGCCATGTGCAGTAATATAGAAAATTGAGGATGCAACGCATTGGTATGAATCGTGATGCACCGTGATGCACCGGGATATCGAACCGAATCGAATCGTTGACAGGATAATCGTAATCGAATCGAATCGTGAGACCAGTGAAGATGCACAGCCCTAATAAGCCATTTAAGTATGTATTCCATATCCTTGATATCAAACGGCAACTGCCTACACTAGTTGGCTCTTTGATTTCACTTGTTAGATTTATGGTCAAACTAGTTTGGAACTCTGCTTTACTAGTTCAATAAAACATTATACTAGTCACTCTTTTTCAGCAACTAGTGGCACTTTTGTCCAACTAGTTACCATATAAGCCTTACTAGTGACGTCAGGAGCAGCACTAGTAGCACCAAAGTCCCAACTTGTACGCTTTTTGATGAACTAGTGGTCTATGGCAAGCCATTTGAGTATTTATTCCATTTCCTTGATATCAGACGGCAGCTGCAGACACTAGTTGGCTCTTTGATTTCACTTGTTAGATTTATGGTCAAACTAGTTTGGCACTCTGCTTTACTAGTTAAATAAAACATTACACTCGTCGCTCTTTTTCAGCAACTAGTGGCACTTTTGTCCGACTAGTTAACTATGGCAAGCCATTTGAGTTGGCTAGTTGGCTCTTTGATTTAACTTAAGGATAATGGAATAAATACTCAAATGGCTTGCCATAGTGACTAGTAATGTTTTATTTAACTATTAAAGCAGAGTGCCAAACTAGTGTGACCATATATCTAACAAGTGAAATCAAAGAGCCAACTAGACTAGGCAGCTGCCGTCTAATATCAAGGATATGGAATAAATACTCAAATGGCTTGCCATAATAATCTAAATGCCGGAATGGTAAGGCTTCCTGCACAAGAACACAATATCGCACTGGTGAAAGTGGACTGGTAAATATAGGGAGCTTAAGAGGGAAAGGAAAGGAGATTTGGATCACAAAAATAAACAAACAGAATAAGAATAACCACACAGTATAAACAGGCAAACTAGACAGAGTATGCAGGAGAGGTATAGAAAACATTGATATTAAAATAAATCTAGGTACTGATTTTGATTTAACATTTGCGTTAGGTTGGTGATATAGCAGGGACACATTGGGAAAACATATCTGATAATGAGTAGGACATTTTACAGGAGTATTAAAAATAAGACCATTGATTCAAATGAGGCATTGTGTGTGTTTAACAAGACCAAAACTGCATTTAGGGTCTCATTTGCTTATACATGCAAATCCTTTAGCTACAGTATAATGGTTTTGGATGTAAGACTGTGTTAATGGCGTGATAAAATATTTATGCCACCTAAAATGTTTGTTTTCTTATTCTGCATCACCCCCCTCATTTACCAGCTCTAAACATAATGTATTTGTTTGCACATTTGTCATAGAATAACCTTGATGTGTCAGATTGGTGGAAACACACGACTCCCGCTGGGCCTGAAACTGTTACATTGGCTATTTACAGAGAACATAGCTAGTTATGATTTACCGAGCTGGTGGCAGCGTGTGTAAGGATCGTGTCTCTGAAGCCGCAATGAGTTCCTGGAGAAAGAATCACAATAAAGAGTGACAAAAAGGGGATTTTCTGCATGTCGCTCCGTCGGTCGGCATCTCTATGCATATAAACAAGCCTTGCACACACTGAAGCTGAAAGAGTGATGCGGTATCAACCAGACCACACAAATCACAGGGGTTCATTTTGTTTTACTTCATATGCCTGTACTGTACATGTAATGAGTAAACGTATAAATAAAACACCATCAGATAAATCAATGCAGGCCACTATGTCATTCTTATGGATAGATCTGCCACTAAATCTGCCGTCATAACTCTCTCTTACTTTCTCTTAAAATTCTGCCTACTGTTCACTTTGCTAAGTCTGAATCTCTGGAATATTGAGCTTCAGAGGAAAAAAACGCAAACATTTGCTAGAATGAGAAAGGCATTTTTTTAAGTGTGTGGATCCACAAATGATTGTTTATGTCTTTCTGCCCATCTTTGTGGGATTTGTATACATCTCTTACTGCAATATCTTTGTGTGTAATCCACTGTTTTATGTATGCTCTACCTCTTTTTCTAACTGACGGATCCATTAGTGTGCTGCTTCCTGACTTATAATGTCTTTCCTAGCATCAACCTTTTTTTACACACACGTGATTGAGCTTGAGTTCTCTCTCCATCCCTGAACTGCTTATATGAACAGGGATGAGTAATACAAAGGAAATATTCTCCCTGTCTTCTAATTAATTCTCATGACATTTGGGCTCTGTTGAATACTGAAGAGGGACATGAGAAGTGGAGGAGGCTAGGTGGAGGTGTGGTGCCAGGCAAATCAGCCAACAGCTGAAATGAAGCCTCACAAATGCAACACCTCGTTGCCAAGCCTGTGTTTTATTTAAGTGTGCCATTTAACGGTGAGAAGTTGTTTTGGTCATGTTGAGACAGCACACAGCCTGTTATTATTTGATTTAAGTCCATTCACACGTTGATCTCAGCCCACAGAGGGAGGATCACTTTGCAAACATGTCCACAGATGAAAAGCAGAAAACAAGGCAGGCGTAACCATATGAGCAGTTAAAAGCACAAAGCTTAACTAAGCGCTTTATGTGCCATTTTACAAGTCCAGCCAGAAAATCTGATACTGTAGTTTTTTCTCTTACATTGCAGTCATTTGTTGTTTTAAAATTAATTGTTATATTGAGGGTATTTCCATTTAAAAAGTACATTTAGTTCACTATGTTATGTGAAGAAGATGCATGCCCATAGACACACACGGTCTTGCCATTAAAAAGGTCATGGCAGTTAATGCTAATGTTGCTATGGAGTTCTGCACTGAACTTTATTAGGTATTTGTTATATGTGTTTTATTCAATAAGAAAGGCAGGCTTAGAAGCCATTAAACAGTATCTCACTGAGTTATTTCTTTCTCTTTTGCTCTTCTTCTTTCTTCGTTTAGTCATTTCTCATTCTCCCCTCCCCTTGAATTCACAGAGATTAAACCCATTGATTTGTTTCTCCTCAAACCAGCACAATCCCTTCTTCATCTGCCCCTTCTCCGATCTTTCTGTCTCCCCAGACATATCCAGGTCCTATAATGTCAATAATGCAAATGTAATCATAGCTCCTCTTCTCTTCTCTTTCTGTATGTAACAAAATGAAAGCTGTGTCATTATAATTGCTGTGGTTAAACTGCGATGTGGTGGTGGATACAGAGTTGGGGATATTTAAACCTCCAGGTGTCCATGACTCACATTGCAACCACTAGACTACAGAGTAGTCTGGAAAGCACCGAATCTAAAAAAAAAACTATGTAATATACAAAACATCACACAAGCTGCTCACAAAATCTTATTATGTCTTTCACATTCATTTAAAGACATGGATAAATACATTTAAAGCAGGTTTCACTGCATACTTAGTTATTCTATATTCAGTCAGCTGCTCTTGTAGTTACCAACTACAGTGTGTGTATTTGTGTGTGCGTGTGTATATGTGTGAATGTATGTGAGAGAATGTGCACTAGCAAGGGGCACTCAATCCCTGTAACCATGGTGACCAGGTGGTCTGTCCTCCCATGGGTCCTTATTTGATAACAATGAAGAGAGAGGGAGGGAGGGAAGATGGAGAGATAGAGAAAGAGAAGAGGTGTGGCAGATGTTTTCCAATCTCTCGCCCAAGTATTGTAACCTTTTGTTTTTTACAATGCCTTGGAATTTGGTCAAAGCCCAGTTAAAAGGCTGTCAGTATTTGGCTCTTACCATAATCCTGCAGTAAATAACGGGCGTACAACAGGATACTTTACTGAACCGTTTTCAATGTATTGTTTCTGCCTCCATGTATCTTCCCTCTATCATCGCTGCCTCGCTCCTCTGGCCTCTCCCCCACTTCCCTGGGGCCGCATTCACAAAGCCTTTAGAGGCCATTTCATCTTAAAGGCAAAGGCCAGTGTTTTCCATGTTACCCTCTCTGCCCGAAGACAGTTTGATCTGCATCCGTGAGCATCTGTCTAGGGAGCCAGAAAGAACAATAAAAAGCCTGGCGAGGCTCCTAATCTGCAGCCGGGACTATAAAAGCTCCCCACACCAGCCTTTGGATTGGTTTGATCAGCGCTATCAAATGAAAGCGCTTTCTTTATACATGTTTGCGCAGGAGAACATAAGGGTGTAAAACAGGCAATGAGTGCGAGCAGTGTGCAAATAACACATCTCTGGAGATCCACACTGGAGCACTTTCTTCCTTTTGTTTTCACATAGAGCGACCACTGTCTCCTTCCTTTGGTTGTATTTTGTTTTTGATGTCACAGCTTGGTGTATATTGACTAGTGAACACACACACACACACACACACACACACACACACACACACACACACACACACACACACACACACACACACACACACACACACACACACACACACACACACACACACACACACACACACACACACACACACACACACACACACACACACACACACACAATTCATAATAAAGGGGATAGAGAAGATCATATTCATGAGATAGGGGGTACAGTAGGTGCAGAGAGCAAGGTGTGAATGTGTGTGTGTTCAGAATGTGGCAATGGTTAATAAGCAGTAGAGTTACAATGATAGATCCTTGGGGCAGGGCTCATTAAAGAATTACACATTCACTTTGTTCCCTCTGTCTCTCTCATACAAAGAGACTTAAGACTCTCTCTTTTGTTCAACTCACCCCGAGAGAGATGAAAGAATTGAACTTCACATCGGAGAATATCTACTGAATAACGATGTGCACAGTTGACTCCCTGCACTCAAGCTATCAACAAGCATCTCCTATATTCTCATATTCATATTTTGTCTGCTTCCTGCCTATCTCTGTCCGACTCTCTGCTCGTCTCTCCACCTGAGTGAGTTTGTTCGTGCGACTCTGATTAGACGTCATCTGTTTCTTAGTCCTCATCTGTGCAGTGATTCTGGTATTCCAATACTTGACCTTTTTAAAAAGAAGCCCTTGCTTTGTATCGCTTTCCCTATCACCACCTCCAGCGTCACTCCACATATATTTAAATGAGCATCCAGATGCCACACACACAGCAGACAACACCCCCGTTGGCTTTGTTGATGTACAACCTTCAACCAATCTCTCTGACGTGGATGCTTTCATCCAGCTCCAATCACAGTCCCTCGTTGCTTCTACGCTGCAGTCTTTAGCTCACATTTCTTTCCCTATGTGTTTCCTCTAAAGGATTTATTATTCCACTTGAGGCTCTGCTTAACCTCGTGAGTGTGACCTTGGCAAGATGCTTCACTGCAAGCCGTTAACTGTTATGATCATTTGGAAACAAGCAGTAGTCATTAAC